>NW_017189517.1:14489452-14757711 GCF_001704415.2 Capra hircus | reverse complement strand
AAAACGACATAGTAAAATAGCGCATCTACATTTAATTTTAACTGTACACAACATTATCTTTTGTAGTGAAAGCTATGGTTTTTCCCAGTAGTAATGCATGGATGTGAGACTTAGACCATAAGAACACTGAGTGCTGAAGAATTGATGCTTTCAAATTGTGGTTCTTGAGAACACTCTTGAGAGTCCTTTCAGCAACAAGGAGATCAAACCGGTCAGTCCTAAATGAAATCATCCCTGAATATTCAATTGGAAGGACTGATGCTGAAGCTGAAGCTCCAATCCTTTGGCCACCTGATGTGAAGAGCCAACTCACTGAAAAAGATCCTGATGCTGGGAAAGTTTGAAGGCAAAATGAGAAGGGGGAAGCAGAGGATAAGATGGTTAAATAGTATCACCAACTCAATGGACATGAATTTGAGCAAATGCAGGAGATCGTGAAGGGCAGAAAAGCCTGGCTTGATGCAGTTAATGTTGTCACAAAGAGTAGAACACGACTTAGTGACTGAACAACAATGCTGAGTTCAAATCCCTGCTCTGCTGTTATCCAGCTGTGTGACTTTTTGCAAGTTACTTAACCTCTCCGAGCATTAGTTTTATCATCTCTTTAATGGGAGAGTAATACTTACATCATAATGAAATAATGAATGTGCCTGGCACACAGTAAGCCATCAATAAATGATAGTTTCTGTATCTCTGTCTTACTTCTTACGTAAAAATAAATTTCAAATGGATCAAAGATTTACATATGTAAAAAGTAAACAGGAATAAATATATGATCATGTTTTGTGGAAGACATTTCCAAGTATGGTGGGGAAAATCAAGATCATAAAGCAAAAATGGTACATATGACATATATAAAGTTAAAAGTTTGGTGTAGTAAAAATTACCATAATTAAAGTTGTCTGAAAGACGCAAAAGTAGGGAAAAGCTATGCAACATGTATGACAATATAAGGTTTTCCCAAAATTAAGTTTTAAAAAAATCCTTAAATATTGAAAAGATGAACTCCTGAACCAGGGCATATTAAAGATTGTAGACTTGGAGGATGTACAGTTTTGGTAGTAGTGGTGGTGGGAGGAGGTGAAGAATAAAAAGGTATTGTTTTTGGATAATTTAAACTATGATATGCCTATTAGACATGCGAGTTAGAAATTAGGTAGATTTTAATTATCCTGTGTTTCTCTCTCTCTCACCATTTTTCCCCAAATTAATTCAGAAGTTAGGTTAAATGTCATTCTCTCTGTCAAACCTTCCCTGACTCTACCAGCCTAAGTTACTTCTGTTATATATCCCATTGTGTTCTTTTGAAATTAATGCTCCTTGTAAGTCCTGTGGACTTCTGCATAACAGAAGTCTGTTATCTGAGACACTGAAAGATGGTAAATAGCCTGGCAATCAGCTGACAGTCACTGGTGCCTTTGCATTTGGGCTTGATTTCAAGTGTTGAACTGTTGCTCCTGGAGGTCTATTAAGGAAGTCAGAGTCCCAGTCTTGGTGAAGATGGTGAGATGTAGAAATAACACAGACTCAAGTTATTATAAATCTTAATTCCAGGGGGGAAAAGATGATTAGTTAAATGGAGCATGAGATCTGAGACTCTAACAGAAATGATCAGATATTAAATTCACTGACTAGGGGTCAAATTCATAAGGAATAGAGCAAAAGTTTTTTCCGCATCTGGAGAAGATTTAACCTCTATATTCAAATGTTACTAATTATGGGAATTATAGGACCCAGTGAAAGAGAGCAAGATGGATCACTATACCACATCCCTCCAAAACCACAGCTAAATTTAATTATTTGGCATTGTGCTAGGTTTTTTAAATTAAAGTTTTGCATTTTTGATTATTGGTTGGGGGTTCCCCACCTTTATGGAGTTTTAGCTTGAATAAATCTCTTTTCTATAAATATCTGTTGCCAGTGAATGGCCCTGCATTTACAGAAGCCTTGAAATGGAGCTGAAACATTTGAAACATGGGCCTTGTTTGGTAGGTGACAATAATTCCAGTTGCAGAGGGATGGTGTTATGTATGTGTTTGGTGAATGTCTTCATTAATGGCTTTGAAAAGAATTTAAATGGCATGTTAATTAAATTTGAAGTGATATTAAAGGAGAAAGTGTTATGAACAGTATTGAGAATCCAAACAATAACCTCTCTGGGAGAGCTTAAGGATGTAAGCAGACAAGAAGCCAGATTTAACCTATCCAATAGAAGCAATCATGCAGGGAAGATTATCAAAAATAAGATATTTTAGTCTAAGGAGAGCACCGACTGGAAATCAGCCATGCTGTGAGCATTTGGCAGTCACCAGAATAGAATTAGCCTAAATAAAATACTCAAGCAATGAGTGAAAAGATTCACACTGAATTTCTAACTTCTCTCTTTAAAAAAGTATACTTTACTTTGAAGTGTTGTCCTTAAGTATTGGTGTAGTTCATGGACAAAGGGTCACAGACTCTGGAGATAGACCTCATGATCAGGCAGAGTTTCATGTCTAGGAAAGTGGACAAAAATCTCTATACCATGGTTGAAATTAGTTATGTAAAGAAAACCTGCCCAGTGGTACCACATCTTAGAGGGTTCTTTGGAAAAGGGTAACTGATGAGATTAATCTGCATTTTAGGAGTTGTTTCTCAAGGAGAGCTTGCTTCAGGACCATCAGGAATGCTTTTTAAAATACAGATTCCTAGGTACCACCCCAAACCTATTGAAACAGAGTCCCTGGGTATGGGTACATGAGATCTGCATTTTAAACAAGGGCTAGTTTTCTTTCCTCTTATATAATATCTTTTGGGAACCACTGTTTTATATTATCAGGACATTGCACTTAATTGTAATGAATGGAAAGTGTAAATTAGGAACAGTATTTTAATGTGGAATGCTTGTTGCAATTGTTTGAAATATAAAGACACATATTATCAGGAATTAGCCAACCCCACACATAGAAAGGAGAGACATAGGGTTTTCAGATTTACTGTTTAAAGCCTCTCAAATTGGATCCTGCAAAACTCCATAGGGTATGATTCATGTAGCTGCTGCTACTGCTAGTCGCTTCAGTCCTGTCCGACTCTTAGAGACCTCATGGACTGCAGCCTACCAGGCTCCTCTGCCCATGGGATTTTCCAGGCAAGAGTACTGGAGTGGGGTGCCATTGCCTTCTCCAGATTCACGTAGATTACAATGTAAATGGCATCCCTTAGAGTTGTGCAGGGTAAACAAGTCAGTCTATGAAGGTACTCCAATTTAGTACATGCATAGCTTCCCTGGTGGCTTAGTGGTAAAGAACACACCTGCCAATGCTGGATGTGGGTTTGATCCCTGGGTAGGGAAGATCCCCTGGAAAAGGAAATGGCAACCCACTCCAGTATTCTTTCTTGGGAAATCCTGTGGACAGAGGAACCCGGCAGGTTATAGTCCTTGCGGTCACAAAGTGCCGGATACAACTGAGCAGCTGAACAATAACAACAAATGATTCTGTTTTAGAGAAGAGAAATTGATTAGCCTCTGTCACCCTCTAAGTGAAAAAACTTAATTTTTCTTGATCTATATTCACCAGGACTTACAAATTTAATATACAAGGTACCTGGATGTCGAGATATGAATGTCACTGGTAATAAATGTATATCCTGTTATGATAGTATACAGTCAAGTTTTCATTCATAATTTATTCTCTTGTTATTTAGATTTTGGTGAATCATAGTTTTATAACCTAGAGTTGAGGATGGACCAAGAAAGATTCCACTAAAGTATTAATATATCAGTCTCATGAAAGCCACCCTGAAACCATCAGGCAATCTTGCCCTTGTCATGACTATAGCTACCATGCTGCCATATTATGTATTTATGTTGTGAAGAAAATCAATGTTTAAGTAAATAAGGAAGGTCAGCGACAGCTTGATGAGGCATAGATTCCATTTACAATATTTTCCCTCATGTGCATTTTTTTTCTTTGCACCTGCAACCAGATTGTAACTTTGAGAAGAATCTTACGCACAAAATTAGAGGCCACAGTGGAAAATTTACTTCTGAGAGTAGGTCATCAAAAAGAGCATGCTGAGTCCAGATGCAGAGGAAATTAGAACCTTTGTTTGTTCTCTCTTTGAGGACAATTGTGCCCTCTGTGAAAATTGCATAGCCCCTCCTCTTACTGTTTGAGGACTAGAGAAGCCCATTAACAAAACAAGTAAGGGAGACATTGGAGCACAAAATTGAGAGGAAGAATTAGGAAAATCATGGAGTTGGAAAACTGCTGAGTCATTAGGACTGATTGTATAAGATAAAGAAAGGGAAGGAGAGAGAAAATCTGTTACCTGAGCTAAAAGAGCAGTTAGAACTTCCTGAAATAGTGACTCATGGGTCATGGCTTCTCCCACAGATTTCCCTTTTCATGAAAATCATCTTTACTTGACCCTACTGCCCTTTGTAGATTCCTCCTTATTTCTTTCCTTCCTTTTACAACTAACTTCTCTTTACAAGTTGACTTTCTGCACTTGCCACCCAGTCTCTCCTTCACCTCTGACTTAGGAATATTTCATCTGAAGCTTCTTCCCACCATTCTACTAAATCAAAACTCCTAAAGCTCATCAGAGCCATATCAAACCTCTATTTCCAGGTCCAAATCTCTTTCCCAATCTGTTTCTGCTTTTATAAATATCTGTTGGAATATCCCCCTAAATATAACAGCCACAACTGAAACAGCAGAGGTAAAAACAGCAAAGGCAACACCGGTAACAGGAAGATTATTTATTGAGCACTGCCTTGCACTGTTCCAACTATTCTCCAAGTGCTGACTCATTGGATTCTCTCAATGACTCTATGAGGTAGGTGCTTTCATGATCCTTATTATAGAGATGAAATAACAAGTTGAGGGTAGATTCATAACTTCCCCAAATTCACATAAACTAGTAAGTTGTGGAGCTAGGATTTCAACTTGGTGTTTGACCACTTGTTATAAGCTATTTTTCTGTATGCTATGCCACTCCAAATTCAGCACATCTAAAATTAAACTCCTAAATCCCTAAACCCTAAATAGATTTCTTCACTTTCCCCATTTTAGTGAAGTCACCACTTTCCATTATCTTTAAGGATGAATAATACAAAACAAGTTTTCAGGGTTCTGACGTATCAGTGCATGAGAATGTTTGTTCATCAAAAACTATACAACTTTTAATGCTGAATGTGCATGTCCCATCATACACATAGGTCAGTGAACATGAATTTGTAGCTCTTAAATATTTACAGATTCATTTTAATGCTTTCCTGCCAATAAGCTTGAATTTTAATTACATAGCCAGAGTGTGTGATATTTGGCAAATGTTCCTTTGCCTATGATTCCTTTTAACAATTTTTATTGTCTCTAGTTGTGGAGAGTGAGGGCTACTCACTAGCTGTGGGGTGTGCACTTTTCATTACAGCAGCTTCACGTGTTGCAGAGCACAGGCTCTGTGGCATGTGGACTTCAGTATTTGCGGTGCATGGCCTCAGTAGTTGTGGCTTCTGGGCTCAGTAGTTGCGGCGCATGCTCAGTAGTTGCGGCGCATGCTCAGTAGTTGTGGTCCATGGGCTTAGTTGCCCCATGGCATGTGGGATCTTCCCATACCAGGGATTGAGCCTGTGTCCCTTAACCACTGGACCACCAGGGGATTCCTGTCTATGCTTTCATTTCGTGATTCCCTAGTGCTTTGTAAGACATGTAAAAACTCTAGTAACTATGAGGAAATAGACTCCAAACATCTTTTTCCAGATGAAATGTTATATAACTTAACTGTAATTTAACTTAAAATATCTCTGAAGTTAACTAGATAACAGGTTACAAGTGGGGATGGTGAGTTTTTATAGCTAAGAAACTTAAAGTAATTTGCTGCTAAGTCACTTCAGTCATGTCCGACTCTATGCAACCCCATAGACGGCAGCCCACCAGGCTCCCCCATCCCTGGGATTCTCCAGGCAAGAACACTGGAGTGGGTTGCCATTTCCTTCTCCAATGCATGAAAGTGAGAAGTGAAAGTGAAGTCGCTCAGTCATGTCTGACTCTTCGCAACCCCATGGACTGCAGCCTACCAGGCTCCTCTGCCCATGGGATTTTCCAGGCAAGAGTACTGGAGTGGGGTGCCATTGCCTTCTCCGAAAGTAATTTATATGACATCTAATATTTTAATCTTCCAGATGTTTTTATCTTTCATATTGGGAAACACAGAGGTTTTTAGCCAGGTCAGATCAACCAATTCTGTACTTCGATGACTTTTTCATTTTTGTGCAGATAGTTTGGTCTTAGGTGTAGGTAATCTTTATATTCTAGTATCTTTAACAGAGCAAAGCATGAAACAGGGGCACTAGTATGTTAAAAGTTTGATGCAATTCTGCCCTTGACTACATCTGAACGCCAAAAGAGAGGTCATTTACTTGCTATTAATAGTTCTAAATTACCGCAAATTCTGACAGTAGTCCTGCTCTCTAGTAAAAGGAATTTAAGTAGCCATTGGCCAATACTCAACACCAAGTACTTTTGCTGAGGATATTATTTTGACTTTGTGCAATAACTGAGGCCTTTTTTGTCTTGTTTGCTATGACCAGGGAAGTCTACCTCCTTCTTCAATACCCATAACTAGGCCTTGATTTTCTCCTGTGCTTGATCCTTTGCCAAGTATTCTGATTCCTTTGAAATTCTTATATTATCTTTATCATGATATATTCTCAAAAATTAGAATCCATACCCAGACTTTCATTTGCCACGTTTTGACACTTTTCAAATGCTGCCTGATTTCTCTGACACTGCCTATCTACCTAGCCCCCAGGACTGTCACATATGGCCTTGCAAGCTGTACACTGCACAGTTCCAGGGGACACCATGGGGCAGACTGTAATGTCAGTGGTACCCCTGGAGTTGTGCAATGAGGCAGCCCTAACTAGATCTTTACCTATTATGTGCTGACAGAGTACCCTCCCTTTCTGCCTTTTGTAACACCTTGTTTCACCTGTGTCATGGAAATTTGCCTAGTCTTTATTACCAGACTCCCTGATTTCAATTTTCTGCCTTCTTGGACCACCTATTAATACCTGCTGTTTAAATACTACTGCCAATGATTACAAATGCCATCTTTTTAAACATCAAAATTGCACAGGAAAAGTCAAGTTGTTAGAATGACAAAATCACAGAACTCAGGGGTACATGATATAGCTGGTTGACAAGTTTCTGATTTTCACTCTGTTCATTTGAGAGCATATATACACATACACAGCCTGGGTAGCTCAGTTCAGTTCAGTTCAGTCATATCTGACTCTTTGCAACCCCATGGACTACAGCACGCCAGGCTTCCCTGTCCATCACCAACTCCCGGAGCTTACAATATTTATTTTTCTCTTTGCATTAAATTTCAGTAAGAGTGCTCTTTTGCATTTATAACTTAAGACAAGTGAAACAAATCTAGAGTAATTTTGTCTTTGATAATTCGTATGAAGTGAAAATACAAGTTGCTCAGTCAGGTCTGACTCTTTGTGACCCCATAAACTATACAGTTCATGAAATTCCCCAGGCCAGAATATTGGAGTGGTTAGCCTTTCCCTTCTCTAGGGGATCTTCCCAACCCAAGGATCGAACCCAGGTCTCCCACATTTCAGATGGATTCTTTACCAGCTGAGCTACAAGGGAAGCCCAAGAATACTGGAGTGGGTAGCCTATCCCTTCTCCAGGGGATCTTCATGACTCAGGAATTAAACTGGGGTCTCCTGCATTTCAGGCAGATTATTTACCAGCTGAGCTACCAGCAAAACCCTGGTAATGTTTGCATGTGATAATTCATATACATAGAATCCAAAAAGAAACTAGATTCTCTTTATAACTTCACTTAACAAAATTTTTGACTGACAGAGATGGGTCACAGTGGATAATATGTATTCTGTGTGGACACTGAAAACTTCGTTCAGGCTATGTTTATATGGTCATTTTGAAAATTATGCTAAAAAGAACTTGAAGATAAATACAGTCAGGATTGCCATGAGAAAGCATATTATTTATACATCATATAGGGGTTCCCTGGTGGCTCAGTGGTAAAGACTCTTTCTCCCAAAGCAGGATTTGGGCTTTGATTCCTATCCTCTGGAGGAGGAAATGGCAACCCACCTTAGTATTCTTGCCTGGAAAATCCCATGGACAGAGGAGCCTGACAGGCTACAGTCCATGGGGTCTCAAAAGAGTTGGACAAAATTTAGTGACTAAACAATAGGTCAAATACTGTACTTTTCTAATTTTTTATTTTGGGAGAAATCCAGACATTTCCTGAAATTGAGTTGCTATTTGTTCACTAAATGAAGTTTCCAAATCGTGGAGATTAGGTGAAAAGCACAAAACAGTAGGTTTGGTTAGCAATCAGCCTATGGCTCTCTGAATGCTAGGAAATTCATAACAGTGGATCATAGATTTATTACAGGGCCTTTTCATTACCTACCATAATGATCTCCAAAATAAATATAAGGACTCTACCTCAGAGGCTTTTTTCTCTTAACTAGTTTGAAAATGTATTCCATTTTTATTTTTATAAAATGTGAAGATGAAAGGCAGGGGAGAAGTAGGAACATCCTCATTGACTATAAAGATAGTGACACAAGTGGTATCATTTTCTTGCCTCATGTAAACTGCCTCATTGATGGAGCGTTTTGGATTGTCTTGTGTTTTCGCAAAGCATTGCTGGTAAGTATTGGCTAAGAGCATAGATTCATGGCAATCACTTTGCTCTGAGGCATATAATTGGAACATGTAATTCTCTAGCCTGCTTAATATAAATGATAACCAATACCATCATATCTTTGTTTAAAGTTTATTAAGTGGGATGGAAATCACAGATATCTAAGATCCTTGCTGCTTCAATGACTAGGCTGAGCAATTTTTTTTCTTTTCAGCCTCTTTCTGTTATTTCCCAAAGGCAACTTTATTGTACTAGCAAATTCTAGCTAGCTTGCTTCATTTGAGTTTATGATTCTGAAGCAGTAGCAGTCTGAAGCAAATTTGGTGGTATGGAAAACTAAAGCAAGAAGCTCTTTCCTTTATTTTTTGGTAAAAAAACTAAGTAGAGTTAGTGAACCTGAGAGTGTATTACACTTTTAAAGAAACTCAAATGAGCTTGTGACTCTGTTTAGTGTCTTTATATCATATGTGTTCTCATATGGCAGCTCATTACAGTATGGTATTAATAATAAAGAGCCATGTTAATGGGATATTAAAGGGTCTGAGAAGTACTATAGTCAAGAAACCCACCTAACCAAGAGTTTCTCAAATGTGACAACAGGATCCTCCTTTCTTTATATCATTATTCCCACCCACCAGCCCCATATGCCTGTGCACCTACGCATGAGTGTTTGGCAAACACACAGTGCTTACTTACTTCTTGTGGGCTTTTAATGATTTATGGGAAGCAGTTTGGTAAATACCATACTTAGAGAAACCTACCAAAAGCAATCATAAAAGTCAAGCAGTCAACAACTGAGTAAAATGTACTTCTTTTCGATACTATTGCATAGGCTCTAAATATCCATATGCTAAAAAAACAACTAAATATTTGTGATGTCAATTTTTAAGTGTCTCAAAGGCCACTCAAAATAGATGGTTTCAAGTTGGAATTAGTTCTCATACAAGGAGACACATTTTGTTTTTTCTTTTTTTTAAGATTTAAAATGTTTTATTTTTATTTTCTTTTAAAATTTTAAAATCTTTAATTCTTACATGCGTTCCCAAACATGAACCCCCCTCCCACCTCCCTCCCCATAACATCTCTCTGGGTCATCCCCATGCACCAGCTCCAAGCATGCTGTATCCTGCGTCAGACATAGACTGGCAATTCAATTCTTACATGATAGTATACATGTTAGAATGCCATTCTCCCAAATCATCCCACCCTCTCCCTCTCCCTCTGAGTCCAAAAGTCCATTATACACATCTGTGTCTCTTTCCCTGTCTTGCATACAGGGTCGTCATTGCCATCTTCCTAAATTCCATATATATGTGTTAGTATACTGTATTGGTGTTTTTCTTTCTGGCTTACTTCACTCTGTATAATCGGCTCCAGTTTCATCCATCTCATCAGAACTGATTCAAATGAATTCTTTTTAAAGGCTGAGTAATACTCCATTGTGTATATGTACCACAGCTTTCTTATCCATTCATCTGCTGATGGACATCTAGGTTGTTTCCATGTCCTAGCTATTATAAACAGTGCTGCGATGAACATTGGGGTACATGTGTCTCTTTCAATTCTGGTTTCCTCGGTGTGTATGCCCAGCAGTGGGATTGTTGGGTCATAAGGCAGTTCTATTTGCAATTTTTTAAGGAATCTCCACACTGTTCTCCATAGTGGCTGTACTAGTTTGCATTCCCACCAACAGTGTAGGAGGGTTCCCTTTTCTCCACACCCTCTCCAGCATTTATTGCTTGCAGATTTTTGGATCACAGCCATTCTGACTGGTGTGAAGTGGTACCTCATTGTGGTTTTGATTTGCATTTCTCTAATAATGAGTGATGTTGAGCATCTTTTCATGTGTTTGTTAGCCATCCGTATGTCTTCTTTGGAGAAATGTCTATTTAGTTCTTTGGCCCATTTTTTTGATTGGGTCGTTTATTTTTCTGGAATTGAGTTGCAGAAGTTGTTTGTATATTTTTGAGATTAGTTGTTTGTCAGTTGCTTCATTTGCTATTATTTTCTCCCATTCAGAAGGCTGTCTTTTCACCTTGCTTATATTTTCGTTTGTTGTGCAGAAGCTTTTAATTTTAATTAGATCCCATTTGTTTATTTTTGCTTTTATTTCCAGAATTCTGGGAGGTGGATCATAGAGGATCCTGCTGTGATTTATGTCTGAGAGTGTTTTGCCTATGTTCTCCTCTAGGAGTTTTATAGTTTCTGGTCTTACATTTAGATCTTTAATCCATTTTGAGTTTATTTTTGTGTGGGGTGTTAGAAAGTGATCTAGTTTCATTCTTTTACAAGTGGTTGACCAGTTTTCCCAGCACCACTTGTTAAAGAGATTGTCTTTACTCCATTGTATATTCTTGCCTCCTTTGTCAAAGATAAGGTGTCCATATGTGTGTGGATTTATCTCTGGGCTTTCTATTTTGTTCCATTGATCTATATGTCTGTCTTTGTGCCAGTACCATACTGTCTTGATGACTGTGGCTTTGTAGTAGAGCCTAAAGTCAGGCAAGTTGATTCCTCCAGTTCCATTCTTCTTTCTCAAGATTGCTTTGGCTATTCGAGGTTTTTTGTATTTCCATACAAGGAGACACATTTTGGTTTTGTAATACTTATCATCAAGCGGCTTTTTAGTTCCTCTTCACTTTCTGCCATAAGGGTGGTGTCATCTGCGTATCTGAGGTTATTGATATTTCTCCCGGCAATCTTGATCCCAGCTTGTGTTTCTTTCAGCCCAGTGTTTCTCATGATGTACTCTGCATATAAGTTAAATAAGCAGGGTGACAATATACAGCCTTAACGTACTCCTTTTCCTATTTGGAACCAGTCTGTTGTTCCATGTCCATTTCTAACTGTTGCTTCCTGACCTGCATACAGGTTTCTCAAGAGGCAGGTCAGGTGGTCTGGTATCCCCATCTCTTTCAGAATTTTCCACAGTTTATTGTGATCCACTCAGAATTTTCCACAGTTTATTGTGATCCACACAGTCAAAGGCTTTGGCATAGTCAATAAAGCAGAAATAGATGTTTTCTGGAAGTCTCTTGCTTTTTCCATGATCCAGAGGATGTTGGCAATTTGATCTCTGGTTCCTCTGTCTTTTCTAAAACCAGCTTGAACATCTGGAAGTTCATGATTCATGTATTGCTAAAGCCTGGCTTGGAGAATTTTGAGCATTGCTTTACTAGCGTGTGAAATGAGTGCAATTGTGTGGTAGTCTGAGCATTCTTTGGCATTGCCTTTATTTGGGATTGGAATGAAAACTGACCTTTTCCAGTCCTGTGGCCACTGCTGAGTTTTCCAAATTTGCTGGCATATTGAGTGCAGCACTTTCACAAAAAGCCTCTTGATGAAAGTAAAAGAGGAGAGTGAAAAAGTTGGCTTAAAGCTCAACATTCAGAAAACGAAGATCATGGCATCCGGTCCCATCACTCCATGGGAAATAGATGGGGAAACAGTGGAAACAGTGTCAGACTTTATTTTTTGGGGCTCCAAAATCACTGCAGATGGTGATTGCAGCCATGAGATTAAAAGACCTTACTCCTTGGAAGAAAAGTTATGACCAACCTAGATAGCATATTCAAAATCAGAGACATTACTTTGCCGACTAAGGTCCATCTAGTCAAGGCTATGGTTTTTCCAGTAGTCATGTATGGATGTGAGAGTTGGACTGTGAAGAAGGTTGAGCACTGAAGAATTGATGCTTTTGAACTGTGGTGTTGGAGAAGACGCTTGAGAGTCCCTTGGACTACAAGGAGATCCAACCAGTCCATTCTGAAGGAGGTCAACCCTGGGATTTCTTTGGAAGGAATGATGCTAAAGATGAAACTCCAGTACTTTGGCCGCCTCATGTGAAGAGTTGACTCATTGGAAAAGATTCTGATGCTGGGAGGGATTGGGGGCAGGAGGAGAAGGGGATGACAAAAGATGAGATGGCTGATGGTGTCACTGACTTGATGGACGTGAGTCTGAGTGAACTCTGGGAGTTGGTGATGGACAGGGAGGCCTGGCGTGCTGTGATTCATGGGGTCGCAAAGAGTCAGACACGACTGAGCGACTGAACTGAACCTGTTGTAATAAACAGTCCAAAACAGATGTACAGATACAAAAGAAGTCATTTTCTCTCATGTAGAACAGTTCAAGACTGTCCACAGAAAGTAGCTTTGTCCTTAAAAAGATGACCCAGGAGCTACATTGCACTTCTCCCTACATCCCATTGTGTAGAACATATTAATGTGGGCATGCTTCACTACAGGGAGACTAGGGAATATAGTTTTTAGCTGAGTAGGTAGGTTCCCAGCAGAAACCGAGAAGAAGGAACGAATGGATACTAGGGGACAGTTTGCTGTCTCTGTTATACCTCAGAAATGTTTCTGGTCATGGCACAACATATTAGAATGTAGGAGAGAAAAGTTCTAGGTAAGTAGTTCAGCTAAAATTCAATGAATGTCTATAGAAAAAAAGAAATCATCTGGTCCATTTGATAAGCACAGTGATAGATATATGGGTAAATGTATTTATTGAATAGGCAAGACACCATGATTTCTCTTTTATATTTTTAGACACTTAACCTGGATGAACTGCTGATACATGTTTATATTTATTCAACACTAATATACTAGGAGCTTTCTTTGTGTCAGGCAATGTATTGGAGATGCCATGGTGAGTAACACATGGCTATTGCCTGGGCAATGGTTATAATACAGCAAGAATATATGGTGTTCAATCATCCCAGAATATTACACATGCACATTTTTTTCTTGTTTCTGAAAGTAAAATAGTAGAAAAACAAAAAACAAACAAACAAACAAACCCCAAAACAACACAGAAAACTTTTGACAGAGGATATATGAGTGACGATTCCTTTGCTGGTATACATCTCTAGCTAAATAAGTGTTCATGTCTCCCTTCGTCCTTAGAGGAATTGCATTTTTTTTAAAGCAATAAGGCTTCTATTTTCTTGTAAATCTACACAGCAATGAAAGTCTCAAGAAGACAGAATATATTATTTGTTAACAGAGACACTTCTAATTAAGAGTGATATGTGATGTAAATAAGAATTATTTTCACATTTCCATTGGCCTATATTGCAGTGCAGTTTTGGACCTGGCTGAGAGTCAGAAAAACTAGTTCTAGTTTTGTCTCTATGGTGTCAGCCTTATGAAATGGAGATTATGAAGCTTGTTCCATCTATTTCATACACTGAGGTCTAAATAAGTTAATATATGCAAAAATACTTTAAAACCCCTAAAGTAATGTGCGTTTATTAGGTATTATTGCTGTACCAAAACTGTGACTGATATTAGGACAATTGGTATCCTTATCATAGAGAACATGCTGGTTATGATTCCTAAATATATCTTAAAAAAAATATCTTAATTTCCTTCACAGTTCATATGTAGGTGCTGTAGACCAATGGCAAGAGATGAAGTTGATTGGTAGGTAGAGGTTATGTAGGCTGTGGCAAGAACTTCAAATATTTTTCCAAATGCATTGGTAAGTGATTGAAAGGTTTGAAGCAGTGTGATCTGACTTGTTCTTTGGAAACGTTTACTCTGGCTATTTTGTAGAGAGTGAACTTTAAGAGTTAAAATTAAAGACAGGAATCAGATTATTGAGAGACTTATAGAGTGGTCCAAGCAAAAGAAAATATGGTTTGGGTTAGGTTGATGGCTTGTGGGGATGGAGAGGAGAGGAAAATTTGGGAAATGGTTGGAAGTAAAGGTGATGAGATTAGCTAATAATTAATCTATATGCAAAATCAAGGAAAGAGGATTGAGTTGAACCTGATGCTATTTCTTCTGTCTGATCTCTGCAGTGCTCTTCATTCAAACAACTTTAGCTTTCTCATTGTCACATACCCCATGAATTCATGGAATATTATGGATATTTTGCTGCAAAGACCATTTTTTTGATTAAATGAAAATGGGGGTACTGTTTTGACTAAGTTGTCAGTAGTTGTTTATGATTAGCCAGACCTGGCAAGCATTTTGATTAGCAAGTTTAGGATAGATATTTTAATTTAAATATTTAGAAGTGTGATTTTAAACAAAATACTTTCCAAGAGAATAATTGTAAGGTTAAATTGACTTCCATGAGGGAATGTGGGAAAGCAACACTTTAAGAATAAAATCTGTGATTTTGGTTTGGGCTACCAAGTAGATGAAACAATTTATGAATATAAAACTTATAGAGCATCATGCTTGGGAGAGAGAATTGAAAGTTCTGTTTGGGGTATGTTGAGTTTGACATACCTGTTGGATAGTCTAACCTGTGGAAGTTCTAAGTAAACAGCTAACAATATGAGTTCACTGATGAGATTTTTTGGCAGAAGATGAAAATTGGCCATGTATTTCTGGATATGTGGTGAATGAGAGGCCTACTCTATATCCAAATGGTGATGCCTAGTAAAATGTTGACTATACGGGTTTGAGACTAAGGAAAATGAACTTGGATAGAGATATATATTTTTGAGTCTTCAGCTTATTGTGACAATTGAAACCATGGGAGTGGACAATATGTCCCACCAGCTGAAAATGTATTAGGAAAAAAATAAGAGAACCCAGCACAGAATCCTCAGGAATACCAAGAGATGAAAGAGGAAGAGAATCTTAATGAAAAGAGTAGCAGGTAAACCAAAGGAAGAGAGTATTTCTAGAAACAAGGATTTCTTTTTTTTTTCTCTTTATTTATTTTCATTTTATTATTATTATTATTATTATTACTTTACAATACTGTATTGGTTTTGCCATACATTGACATGAATCTGCCATGGGTGTACATGAGTTCCCAATCCTGAACCCCCCTCCCACCACCCTCCCCAAATCATCTCTCTGGGTCATCCCAGTACACCAGCCCCAAGCGTCCTGTATCCTGTATCAAACCTAGACTGGCGATTTGTTTCTTACATAATAGTATACATGTTTCAATGCCATTCTCCCAAATCATCCCACCCTCTCCCTCTCCCTCAGAGTCCAAAAGTCCATTCCATACATCTGTGTCTCTTTTGCTGTCTCGCATACAGGGTTATCATTACCATCTTTCTAAATTCCATATATATGTGTTAGTATACTGTATTGGTGTTTTTCTTTCTGGCTTACTTCACTCTGTATAATTGGCTCCAGTTTCATCCACTTCATTAGAACGAATTCAAATGTATTCTTTTTAATGGCTGAGTAATACTCCATTGTGTATATATACCACAGCTTTCTTATCCATTCGTCTGCTGATGGATATCTAGGTTGCTTCCATGTCCTGGCTATTATAAACAGTGCTGCGATGAACATTGGGGTACACGTGTCTCTTTCAATTCTGGTTTCCTCGGTGTGTATTGAGTGCTTTTGATGGGACGAGTAGATAATGACTGAGAAATATCCATTGAATTTAAACTAAGGAACTCCTAGGTGTTCCCGATGAGAGATATTTTGGTAAATTCCTGGAGGCAGAAACCAAATTATTGAGATGGGTCTTGAGTATAGGTTAGGAATGTGAATAGCATTTGCAAATAGTTCTTCCAAGAAGTCTGTTTGTGACCTGGGGGAGAGAAATAACAAAGCAGCAGGAGGGGGTTAGGGAGTTATGCTTTTAAGATAGGAGAAATTGAGCTTGCTTGAATGCTGATGAAAAAGATCTGGTAGATAGAGGTTGAAGATGAAAGAAAGAAGACCCTCAACCCACTATGTTTTCTGAAAGGATTGGTATACAAAGAATAACTAAAAATATTAGTCTCAGGGAGAAAAAGTATCTCTTTTTTTTTGTAGTATGAAGATACCAGAAAAGGATGGGTGTGAATGCAAGAAAAATTGCAAAAATAGTCATTGGAAAATAAAGAATGTCCTCATCCTATACCTACTGGTTTCTATTTTCTGTGAAGTGGGAGACAGTTTAGCATACTGAGGACAAATGATACTGTAGTGGGATCAGTAGTGAGAGAGAGTGCAAAAGAACAAGAGCAAGCACAGCCTAGGACAATTCTGTCTTTTGCCCTAAACTTTTTCTACTGATTATCCCTTGAATGAGATTTAACATATAACACTTTGTAAAATTAAGGTAAACAGCATGTTGATTTAATACATTTATATGTTGTGATTTCTATTTTAACAATAGTTATCACCTCTATCATGTCACCTAATTGTGTGTGTTTGTGTGGCTGGAATAACTAAGATCTAGTCTCTTAGCTATGGAGAGGCATGTGGAGAAAAGAGAACCCTTATACACAAAGATGTGGTGTGTATATAGATAGATACACACAAACACACACACACACACAATGGAATACTACTCAGCCATGAAAAGAATAAAATTTTGCCATTTGCAGCAACATAGATTGACTTGGAGGGCATTATACTAAGTGAAATAAGTCAGACAGAGAAAGACAAATAATATGTAGACTCTGAAAAAAATAAATCAGCAAATATAACAAACAAAGAAATAGTCTCATAGATAAAGAGAACAGTCTTGTGGCTACCAGTGGGTGGTGGAGGGGCATTATATGGATGGAAATGTAGGAGGTACAAATTATTGGATGTAAGGTATGCTGAAGGATGTATTGTATTGTACAACACAGGGAATATAGCCAATATTTGGTAATAATTGTAACCAGAGTATAAACTTTAATAATGTATAAAAGAGATCAGTCTCTTAGCAAGTTTGACAGTTATAATACAATATTATCTATTTGCTCTACTGTACATTAGATCTCCCGGATTTGTCTACTAGTTGCATGTTTCCACCCTTAAATAATGTCTCTACTCTTCTCTCCCCTCTCTCAAATGCCCACCCCCACCCATTGCCCCTAAAAACCACTATTCTACTCTCTGTTTTGACAAATTTGGCTTTTTTGGGTTCCGTATAAGTGATATCATACAGTATTTGTCTTTTTATTTCTGAATAATTTCACAGAGCCTAATGTCATCAGTGGCCATCCATGTCTTCTTAAATCTATAGTTGAAGAGCAATATCTCCCCAAATCTAGTAACAGTTGCATTTTGGTCTTAACATTACCTGGCATTGTCATTTCCCCTCCTTTTTTTCTAAGCTGTGAGAGCTTGCTTTAGGAGCAGCTGGCCAGATACCACTTCAAACCTTTTCTGAAGTTTTTTGTTTTCCTCAAGTGAACAGGTTCTTCACAGGCCATTTGCAAATCCTGGCTCTATAGCAGGCCTGCAAAAGGACATTAAATGCATTGGCAGCTCTGTAACAATTTGCAGGTGACATGTTATAATCTTGTTTCCGCATAGCTCTTTTCCTTGGTGCCTCTTAGAGAGTCCCAGTTGGATAATAATTTTGTCTAATCCTAATAGAAAATTAGAGATACCAAGGGAGCATTTCATGCAAAGATGGGGATAATAAAGGACAGAAATGGTATAGACCTAACAGAAGCAGAAGATATTAAGAAGAGTAGGCAAGAATACATAGAAGAACTGTACAAAAACGAGCTTCACAACCAAGATAATCACGATGGTGTGATCACTCACGTAGAGCCAGACATCCTGGAATGTGAAGTCAAGTGGGCCTTAGAAAGCATCACTATGAGCAAAGCTGGTGGAGGTGATGGAATTCCAGTTGAGCTATCTCAAAACCTAAAAATTATGCTGTGAAAGTGCTGCACTCAATATGCCAGCAAATTTGGAAAACTCAGCAGTGGCTACAGGACTGGAAAAGGTCAGTTTTCTTTCCAATCCTAAAGAAAGGCAATGCCAAAGAATGCTCAAACTACTGCACAATTGCACTCATCTCACATGCTAGTAAAGTAATGCTCAAAATTCTCCAAGCCAGGCTTTAGCAATACATGAACCGTGAACTTCCAGATGTACAAGCTGGTTTTAGAAAAGACAGAGGAACCAGAGATCAAATTGTCAACATCCGCTGGATCATGGAAAAAGCAAGAGAGTTCCAGAAAACATCTATTTCTGCTTTATTGACTATGCCAAAGCCTTTGACTGTGTGGATCACAATAAACTGTGGAAAATTCTGAAAGAGATGAGAATACCAGACCACCTGACCTGCCTCTTGAGAAACCTGTATGCAGGTCAAGAAGCAACAGTTAGAACTGGACATGGAACAACAGACTGGTTCCAAATAGGAAAAGGAGTACGTTAAGGCTGTATATTGTCACCCTGCTTATTTAACTTATATGCAGAGTACATCATGAGAAACGCTGGGCTGGAAGAAGCACAAGCTGGAATCAAGATTGCTGGAAGAAATATCAATAACCTCAGATATGCAGATGACACCACCCTTATGGCAGAAAGTGAAGAGGAACTAAAAAGCCTCTTGATGAAAGTGAAAGAGGAGAGTGAAAATGTTGGCTTAAAGCTCAACATACAGAAAACGAAGATTCATACATTTTACTTCCCAGGCAATAATGCCATCTTTATATGCAAAGTGCAGATGAAATTTTTATTTTGTCAAGGAAATAACATGACTTTTAAATTATACATATATATGTGCAATGTTAACACTATCCTGAAGATTGAATGGCTGGATTGTTTATTTATTTATTTTTTTTTGCATAACATAACCATATTTATTTTATTTTATTTTTTGTTTTGTTTTTTTGGAAAGTTATCCATTACTAACTTATTTTTTGTTTTTAGTTTTTTTTTTTTTTGAATCTGTGTGTTTATATACTTTTCACCAGTGGTACCTGCTTGGACTGAATAATCCACAGTCTTAAGTTTGATCACAGTAAAACACATGCAATACATTTGATTGGTATCAATAATTAAAACAAAATGATTTTCTATAATAAAAAAAAAACGAAGATCATAGCATCTGGTCCCATCACTTCATGGGAAATAGATGAGGAAACAGTGTCAGACTTTATCTTTTTGGGCTCCAAAATCACTGCAGATGGTGATTGCAGCCATGAAATTAAAGGATGCTTACTCATTGGAAGAAAATTTATGACCAACCTAGATAGCATATTTAAAAGCAGAGACATTACTTTGCCAACAAAGGTCCATTTAGTCAAGGCAATGGCAACCCACTCCAGTGTTCTTGCCTGGAGAATCCCAGGGATGGGGGAGCCTGGTGGGCTGCCATCTATGGGGTCGCACAGAGTTGGACACGACTGAAGCGACTTAGCAGAAGCAGCAGCAGCATGGTTTTTCCAGTAGTCATGTATGGATGCAAGAGTTGGACTGTGAAGAAAGCTAAGCACTGAAGAATTGATGCCTTTTTTTTTTTTTTTCTTTTCTTTTTTTTTTTATTTATTACGTTTATTTTATGTTTATTTATTTTTTTTTTTCTTACATGCGTTCCCAAACATGAACCCCCCTCCCACCTCCCTCCCCACAACATCTCTCTGGGTCATCCCCATGCACCTGCCCCAAGCAAGCTGCACCCTACGTCAGACATGGACTGGCGATTCAATTCTTACATGACAGTATACATGTTAGAATTCCCATTCTCCCAAATCGTCCCACCCTCTCCCTCTCCCTCTGAGTCCAAAAGTCCGTTATACACATCTGTGTCTTTTTTCCTGTCTTGCATACAGGGTCGTCATTGCCATCTTCCTAAATTCCATATATATGTGTTAGTATACTGTATTGGTGTTTTTCTTTCTGGCTTACTTCACTCTGTATAATTGGCTCCAGTTTCATCCATCTCATCAGAACTGATTCAAATGAATTCTTTTTAACGGCTGAGTAATACTCCATTGTGTATATGTACCACAGCTTTCTTATCCATTCATCTGCTGATGGACATCTAGGTTGTTTCCATGTCCTGGCTATTATAAACAGTGCTGCGATGAACATTGGGGTACATGTGTCTCTTTCAATTCTGGTTTCCTCCGTGTGTATGCCCAGAAGTGGGATTGCTGGGTCATAAGGTAGTTCTATTTGCAGTTTTTTAAGGAATCTCCACACTGTTCTCCATAGTGGCTGTACTAGTTTGCATTCCCACCAACAGTGTAGGAGGGTTCCCTTTTCTCCACACCCTCTCCAGCATTTATTGCTTGCAGATTTTTGGATCGCAGCCATTCTGACTGGTGTGAAGTGGTACCTCATTGTGGTTTTGATTTGCATTTAGATCAGAAACTATAAAACTCCTAGAGGAGAACATAGGCAAAACACTCTCAGACATAAATCACAGCAGGATCCTCTATGATCCACCTCCCAGAATTCTGGAAATAAAAGCAAAAATAAACAAATGGGATCTAATTAAAATTAAAAGCTTCTGTACAACAAAGGAAAATATAAGCAAGGTGAAAAGACAGCCTTCTGAATGGGAGAAAATAATAGCAAATGAAACAACTGACAAACAACTAATCTCAAAAATATACAAGCAACTTCTGCAGCTCAATTCCAGAAAAATAAACGACCCAATCAAAAAATGGGCCAAAGAACTAAATAGACATTTCTCCAAAGAAGACATACGGATGGCTAACAAACACATGAAAAGATGCTCAACATCACTCATTATTAGAGAATTGATGCTTTTGAACTGTGGTGTTGGAGAAGACTCTTGAGAGTCCCTTGGACTGCAAGGAGATCCAACCAGTCCATTCTAAAAGAGATCAGTCCTGGGTGTTCTTTGGAAGGACTGATGCTGAAGCTGAAACTCCAGTACTTTGGCCACCTCATGTGAAGAGTTGACTCATTGGAAAAGACTCTGATGCTGGGAGGGATTGGGGGCAGGAGAAGAAGGGGACGATACAGGATGAGATGGCTGGATGGCATCACCGACTTGATGGACATGAGTTTGGATGAACTCTGGGAGTTGGTGATGGACAGAGAGGCCTCGCATGCTGCAATTAATGGAGTAGCAAAGAGTCGGACACAACTGAGCAACTGAACTGAATCCTAAAAGGCATTTCTGATGTTCTCAAAAGTACATCTATACACCTACCTTAGATATTGTTTAACTCTTTTCTATAGAGTCTAGATGAGAAATATACTGTGGTGATACCCCAACTATTATCAACTTAATTTTCATTTTAGAGCTGATGAGCCATTAATTGGACTGTCAAGCCTTGAATAACTCTGGATACTTAAGATAGTGTGTGTGTGTGTGTGTGTGTGTGTGTGTGTGTGTGTGTGTGTGTGTGCGTGCTGCATGCTAAGTCACTTAAGTCGTGTACCACTCTTTGTGAGTCCATGGACTGTAGCCCTCCGGGCTCCTCTGTCCATGGGATTCTCCAGACAAGAATACTGTGTGAATTTCATGCCCTCCTTCATGGGATCTTCCTGACCAGGGATCAAACCAGTGTCTCTTGTGTCTCCTGCATTCTTTAATTCTAAGACCACCTGGGAAGCTTCAGATGGTGTCAGTTCAGTCCAGTCGCTCAGTTGTGTCCAACTCTTTGGAACCATATGAATCGCAGCATGCCAGTCCTCCCTGTCCATCACCAGCTCCCAGAGTCTACTCAACTCATGTCCATCGAGTTGATGATGCCATCCAGCCATCTCATCCTCTGTTGTCCCCTTCTCCTCCTGCACCCAATCCCTCCCAGCATCAGGGTCTTTTCCAGTGGGTCAACTCTTCACGTGAGGTGGCCAAAGTATTGAAGTTTCAGCTTTAGCATCAGTCCTTCCAATGAACACCCAGGACTGATCCCCTTTAGAATGGACTGGTTGGATCTCCTTGCAGTCCAAGGGACTCTCAAGTCTTCTCCAACACCACAGTTCCAAAGCATCATTCTTCAGCATTCAGCTTTCTTCACAGTCCAACTCTCACATCCATACATGACCACTGGAAAAACCATAAGCCTTGACTAGACGGACCTTAGTCGGAAAAGTAATGTCTCTGCTTTTGAATATGCTGTCTAGGTTTGTCATAACTTTCCTTCCAAGGAGTAAGCATCTTTTAATTTCATGGCTGCAATCACCGTCTACAGTGATTTTGGACCCCCCCAAAATAAAGTCTGATACTCTTTCCCCATCTATTTCCCATGAAGTGATGGGACCAGATGCCATGATCTTCATTTTCTGAATGTTGAGCTTTAAGCCAACTTTTTCACTCTCCTCTTTCACTTTCATCAAGAGGCTTTTTAGTTCCTTTTCACTTTTTGTCATAAAGGTGGTGTCATCTGCATATCTGAGGTTATTGATATTTCTCCCGGCAATCTTGAACCCAGCTTGTGCCTCTTCCAGCCCAGCGTTTCTCATGATGTACTCTGCATATAAGTTAAATAAGCAGGGTGACAATATACAGCCTTGACATACTCCTTTTCCTATTTGGAACCAGTCTGTTGTTCCATGTCCATTTCTAACTATTGCTTCCTGACCTGCATACAGGTTTCTCAAGAGGCAGGTCAGGTGGTCTGGTATTCCCATCTCTTTCAGAATTTTCCACAGTTTATTATGATCCACACAAAGGCTTTGGCATAGTCAATAAAGCAGAAATAGATGTTTCCTGGAACTCTCTTGCTTTTTCCATGATCCAGCGGATGTTGGCAATTTGATGTCTGGTTCCTCTGCCTTTTCTAAAACAAGCTTGAACATCTGGAAGTTCACGGTTCACATATTGCTGAAGCCTGGCTTGGAGAATTTTGAGCATCACTTTACTAGTGTGTCAGATGAGTGCAATTGTGTGGTAGTTTGAGCATTCTTTGGCATTGCCTTTCTTTGGGATTGGAATGAAAACTGACCTTTTCCAGTTCTGTGGCCACTGCTGAGTTTTCCAAATGTGCTGGCATATTGAGTGCAGCACTTTCACAGCATCATCTTTCAGGTTTGAAATAGCTCAACTGGAATTCCATCACCTCCTTGTTCATAGTGATGCTTTCTAAGTCCCAGTTGACTTCACCTTCCAGGATGTCTGGCTCTAGGTGAGTGATCACACCTTGTGATTGTCTGGGTCGTGGAGCTAGTTTTTGTACAGTTCTGTGTATTCTTGCCTACTCTTCTTAATATCTTCTGCTTCTGTTAGGTCCATACCATTTCTTGTTCTTTATTATGCCCATCTTTGCATGAAATGTTCCCTTGGTATCTCTAATTTTCTTTGAAGAGAACCCTCTATTTCTTTGCATTGACCACTGAGGAAGGCTTTCTTATCTCTCATTGCTATTCTTTGGAACTCTGCATTCAAATGGGAATAGCTTTCTTTTTCTTCTTTGGTTTTCGCTTCTCTTCTTTTCACAGCTATTTGTAAGGCCTCCTGAGACAGCCATTTTGCTTTTTTGCAATTTTTTTTCCATGGGGATGGTCTTGATCCCTGTCTCCTGTACAATGTCATGAACCTCCGTTCATAGTTCATCAGGCACTCTGTCTATCAGATCTACTCCCTTAAATCTATTTCTCACTTCCACTGTATAATCATAAGGGATTTGATTTAGGTCATACCTGAATGGTGTAGTGGTTTTCCCCACTTTCTTCAATTTATGTCTGAATTTGGCAATAAGGAGTTCATTATCTGAGCCACAGTCAGCTCCTGGTCTTATTTTTGTGGACTGTATAGAGCTTCTCCATTTTTGGCTGCAAAGAATATAATCAATCTGATTTCAGTGTTGACCACCTGGTGATGTCTATGTGCCGAGTCTTCTCTTGTGTTGTTGGAAGAGGGTGTTTGCTATGACCAATGCGTTCTCTTGGCAAAACTCTGTTAACCTTTGCCTTGCTTCATTCCATACTCCAAGGCCAAATCTGCCTGTTACTCGAGGTGTTTCTTGACTTTTTACTTTTGCATTCCAGTCCCCTATAATGAAAAGGACATCTCTTTTGGGTGTTAGTTCTAAAAGTTCTTATAGGACTTCATAGAACCATTCAACTTCAGCTTCTTCAGCATTACTGTTCGGGGCATAGGCTTGGATTACCGTCATATTGAATGGTTTGCCTTGGAAATGAAGAGATCACTCTAGTTTTTGAGACTGCATCCAAGTACTGCATTTCGGACTCTTTTGTTGACCATGATGTCTACTCCATTTCTTCTAAGGGATTCCTGCCCACAGTAGTAGATATAATGGTCATCTGAGTTAAATTCACCCATTCCCGTCCATTTTATTTTGCTGATTCCTAGTATGTCGACGTTCACTCTTGCCATCTCCTGTTTGACCACTTCCAATTTGCCTTGATTCATGGACCTAACATTCCACGTTCCTATGCAATATTGCTCTTTACAGCATCGCACCTTGCTTCTATCCCCAGTCACATCCACAACTGGGTATTGTTTTTGCTTTGGCTCCATCCCTTCATTCTTTCTGGAGTTATTTCTCCACCGATCTCCAGTAGCATATTGGGCACCTACCAACCCAGGGAGTTCCTCTTTCAGTATCCTATCATTTTGCCTTTTCATACTGTTCATGGGGTTCTCAAGGCAAGAATTCTGACGCAGTTTGCCATTCCCTTCTCCAGTGGACCACATTCTGTCAGACCTCTCCACCGTGACCCGTCCGTCTTGGGTGGCCCCACATGACATTTTACTGAAATTAGTTTCATTGAGTTAGACAGGCTGTGGTCCATGTGATCAGATTGGCTAGTTTTCTGTGATCAAGGTTTCAGTGTGTGTGCCCTCTGATGCCCTCTCACAACACCTACTCTCTTGGGTTTCTCTTACCTTGGGCGTGGGGTATCTCTTCATGGCTGCTCCAGCAAAGCACAGCTGCTGCTCCTTACCTTTGATGATGCGTATCTCCTCATGGCCACCCCTCCTGACCCTGAACATGGAGTAGGTCCTCTCGACCCTCCTGCACCCGCGTAGCTGCCACTCCTTTGACATGGGTAGATGGTGTAGTCATAGCTAAATCTCTTCCTTACTCCATTCTTTTCAAACAATCCCTAACACAACATTGTGTCCAGAAACTGTTACTAAATTCCATCTTCCATTAACTTCATTTCTTTTCTCCATTTCTTTCTATTTAGTCTTCTGTTGTTTGTTTCCATGACACCTAAATTTAGATATATTCTGTATATTTTGAAATTTGTCTAATTTTTCTACCACCACAACATTTTTGGTGATCATCCTCTTTTGATGTTTTCCACTCTTCTCTTATTCCATGGATGTCTGCGTCATATGAAAATTATGCTGTAATAAAGTCAGAAATCTTTTAGAAATTCCTCCAAACATTTAACTTAAACATATTTTACTTATTACTCTGTGTTTAAAAAAAAAAAAAACCAATAACTCCATTCAAGCTAGTTTAAGCAATAAAGGATTTGAGTGACAAAATTGGGAAGCCTAAAGGTAGATCTCAGGTACTGCTGTATCTGGGACTCCATTACTCTCTGTTCATCAATATTTTTTTTGAAGAAACTCTCTCCATGTGGCATGGAAAATGACCGTAGTCACCGCTAAGCCTATACATTTACAGCTTGTAACTCATAAAGAGTTTTTCTCACTCCCAATGTGCATATAGAAAAATTTCTATAAGAATTCCAAATACTTATGCTTGAGTCATGGGTAATTCATCCCTTTAATAAGGAAAAATGTCAAGATTGATAGGATCAGGGTTACATGCCCATCCATATGGTTGAAGGATCAGGCATTTGATTGATAGTTCCACTCAGTTCAGTTCAGTTCAGTTCAGTCACTCAGTCGTGTGCGACTCTTCGTGACCCCATGGACCACAGCAAGCCAGGCCTCCGTGTCCATCACCAACTCCCAGAGTTTACTCATACTCATCTCCATTGAGTCGGTGATGCCATCCAACCATCTCAGGCTCTGTCATCTCCTTCTCCACCTGCCTTCAATCTTTCCCAGCATCAGGGTGTTTTAAAACGAGTCAGTTCTTTGCATCAGATAGCCAAAGTATTGGAATTTCAGCTTCAACATCAGTCCTTCCAGTGAACACTCAGGAATGATCTCCTTTAGAAGGGACTGGTTGGATCTCCTTGCAGTCCAAGGGACTCTCAAGAGTCTTCTCCAATACCACAGTTCAAAAGGATCAATTCTTCAGTGCTGAGCTTTCTTTATAGTCCAACTCTCACATCCATGCATGACTACTGGAAAAACCATCGCCTTGACTAGATGGACCTTTGTTGGCAAAGTAATGTCTCTGCTTTTTAATATGCTGTCTAGGTTGGTCATAACTTTCATTCCAAAAGGAGGCAGTATCTTTTAATTCCGTAGTTGCAGTCACCATCTGCAGTGATTTTGGAGCCCAGAAAAAGAAAGTCAGCCACTGGTTCCACTGTTTCCCCATCTCTTTGCCATGAAGTGATGGGACCAGATGCTATGATTTTGTTTTCTGAATGTTGAGTTTTAAGCCAACTTTTTCACTCTCCTCTTTCACTTTCATCAAGAGGCTCTTTAGTTCTTCACTTTCTGCCATAAGGGTGATGTCATCTGCACATCTGAGGTTATTGATATTTCTCCCGGCAATCTTGATTCCAGCTTGTGCTTCTTCCAGTCCAGCGTTTCTCATGATGTACTCTGCATAGAAGTTAAATAAGCAGGGTGACAATATACAGCCTTGACATACTCCTTTTCCTATTTGGAACCAGTCTGTTGTTCTATGTCCAGTTCTAACTGTTGCTTCCTGACCTGCATACAGGTTTCTCAAGAGGGAGGTCAGGTGGTCTGGTATTCCCATCTCTCAGAATTTTCCAGAGTTTATTTCCAGAGTCAAAGGCTTTGGCATAGTCAATAAAGCAGAAATAGATGTTTTTCTGGAACTCTCTTGCTTTTTCAATGATCCAGTGGTTGTTGGCAATTTGATCTCTTGTTCCTCTGCTTTCTCTAAAAGCAGCCTGAACATATGGAAGTTCACGGTTCATGTGTTTCTGAAGCCTGGCTTGGAGAATTTTAAGCATTACTTTACTAGCGTGTGAGATGAGTGCAATTGTGTGGTAGTTTGAGCATTCTTTGGCATTGCCTTTCTTTGGGATTGGAATGAAAACTGACGTTTTCTAGTCCTGTGTAGGACAATTTATATTGTGGGTGAAGTAGCTCCTCCATGGAACAAATGCTGACAGGTAAAATTAACATATTTCATATACATATGACATTATGTTTTACATATTATTTTCCCCATATTTCTGCCTTTATTAAGATATTTTTTAAACACAGTGGATAGTAGTAATCATGAAAGAAATCAATCTTTTCCCAATATTATTGAATCCTTATATAGCTTACTATGTACCAGACACTCTTGCTATTTTAAAAATATTAATTCATTAATCCTCACAACATCCTCTGAGGTAGATACTATAGTCATGTATATTTTACAGATGAGGAAAGTGTAGCATAGAGAGATTGAGTAACTTGCCCATAGCCGTATGGTCAGTGAGTAGAACATCCTGAGATTTGAACCCAGGTTGTCTAGACCCAATATCTATGTGCTTAATCATCTCATGCCATGCTTATTCTTTGACACTTTCTTCCCGTTCCATCTAATTTTTCACAAACTTCTGTTGAGTGTAACTTCTACCTCATTAATAAATTAAAACTATATTTCCTCTTCTCCATCTCTCCATCCACTGTCATTCCTTTCCTCCATCTTACGTTCCTTGTGAGTTGTTCCTTTTTGATATTTTATTTTTTCACATGCCAAATTATTATAATATTTTAACTAATCTCTTTCCTTGAGTTTAGTCCTTTGATATGTGTTTTCCAACCTTCTCTAGGGTGGTTTTTCTGAAATATAAAACTAATATTTTGTTTCTGTGACTATATACATTAGTTTCTCAAAGTTTTTAAGTTAAAAATCTAAACTCTTTAACACAGCCTACAAAGCCCTGCAGGAGCTAGCCTTTTTCTGATTTTTCAGATACTCTTTCCCCTCCCACACTTGGCTAATTTTTTCATATACACCTCTTGCCACTTTCCCACTTAATATCTCGCACATCACCTACTGTATCTAGCTTTATGATCTTTGGAGAATCATCTTACTCTCTGATCCACTGTTTCCTCAACTGCAACACAGTGAGATTAGAGTAGAACATCCCTATGTTCCTTCGAGCACTTACAAAATCTATAATCCCGATTCTTTGTTTGTTAACTCTTCCATTGTGTAACTTTCTGGATCCTGTTTATGTATCCCCAATAGTTGTTCCTGGATGTTTTAACTATGTCCTTAGAGAAAGAAAATGTCTTTAGTTTTTCTTTTTAGTACTTTGAGACTAATACGGAACGTCATTGTATGTTTTTCTTTTGTACACTAATTATTTAAATGGTCTTAAATCAGAGCTATGTCTGATCTCACCCACTTTAAAAGCCTTAAAAAACTTGTTATTTACAAATAGTCAACAACCCCTAAAAATCAAAGATTAGAATTTAAAGTTCAGAATCCACAAAGATTGAATGCTTTTTTAATAATAAGTAAATTTCCATGATCTTTTTGAATGCCATCCTCAGCCAAACTGTTCATTCATTCTGGTGACTTATATAGTGATCCGTTTGTGTTAGCTAAATTGAAAGTCTTGCAGCTTTGACGTATATAAACACTAATTGTTTCTGAAGGACTGGGGTTTGTTTCTTCTCCTTTTCAGTATTTTCCCAATCACAGTTGCAGAAACACTAGGACCGCAAAGGCTAGTTGTTTTTATGCAGAGGAAAAATATGCTAATAAACTGTATGTGGAAGTATGAGTGTTTTGAATTTCAGTTTAGTTTTTTTTTTAATTTAAATTTATCTATTTTAATTTGAGGCTAATTACTTTATGACATTATATTGGTTTTGCCATACATCAACATGAATCCGCCACAGGTGTACACATGTTCCCAATCCTGAACCTCCCTCCCACCTCCCTCCCCACAAGAGACCCACCTCAAAACAAGGGACACATACAGACTGAAAGTGAAGGGCTGGAAAAAGACATTCCATGCAATTAGAGATAAAAAGAAAGCAGGAGTAGCAATACGCTTCAGTTTAGTTTCTTAACTTCAAGGAACTTGCTTCATTTGTGGAGCGTTTTCATAAGATGTTAAGATTGAGAAGGGGCTCCTAAACAAACTTTTTAGAAATGAAATTGATTGCTTTTTCTTGAATGGAAAATAAATTGATCTCTAGTACAATGTGATACAGGGTTTTCTGAAACAGAAATAGAGACTGCAGGAAATAGAAGGCAGAAAGGGATTACTCCCCTCCTGCCACTTCCTGCTTTGCATTACTTGGCTTTTTCTCATTAGTAGCCTGGGCTTTGGAACAAAGCAGATGAGAGTATGCATCCTGACTCAGCTATTTCCTAGCTGTGATTTGGGGCAAAGCCATTTAACCTCTTTAAGCCTCGGACTGCAAGGAGATCCAACCAGTCCTATCTAAAGGAGATCAGTCCTGGGTGTTCTTTGGAAGGAATGATGCTAAAGCTGAAACTCCAGTACTTTGGCCACCTGATGCGAAGAGTTGACTCATTGGAAAAGGCTCTGATGCTGGGAGAGATTGGGGGCAGGAGGAGAAGGAGACGACAGAGGATGAGATGGCTGGATGGCATCACCAACTCGATGGATGTGAGTTTGAGTAAACTCCGGGATTTGGTGATGGACAGGGAGGCCTGGCGTGCTGCGACTCATGGGGTCGCAGAGTCGGACACGACTGAGCGACTGAACTGAACTGAACTGACTGAAGTCTCTGTTTCCTCAAAATCAAGTGAAGATAATGAAAGTGCTTATGTTGTAGGACTGTAATAAAGATCAAACGACCAATGCAGGTTAAGAGCTGGACACAGTGTAAGCAATCAGTCAATGCTAGCAGCTTTTGTTGTTGTTATTCAATATTACTGCTGTTGTCCCATGAGTTGATGAAAAGGAAAATTCTATTTCATATCACATAGGAAATTTAATTCAAAATGACCAGTGTGATCTTTCTATTCTCTTTTTATTTATCTATTTTTTTAAATTTAAATTTATTTATTTTAATTGGAGGCTAATTACTTTACAATATTGTATTGGTTTTGCCACACATCAACATGAATCTGCCACGGGTGTACACGTGTTCCCCATCCTGAACCCCCTTCCTCCTCCCTCCCCGTACCATCCCTCTGGGTTGTCCCAGTGCACCAGCCCCAGGCATCCTGTATCCTGCATCGAACCTAGACTGCCGATTCTTTTCTTATATGATAGTATACATGTTTCAATGCCATTCTCCCAAATCATCCCACCCGCTCCCTCTCCCTCTGAGTCCAAAAGTCCGCTATATACATCTGTGTCTTTTTTGCTGTCTTGCATACAGGATCATCATTGCTATCTTTCTAAATTCCATATATATGTGTTAGTATACTGTATTGGTGTTTTTCTTTCTGGCTTACTTCACTCTGTATAATTGGCTCCAGTTTCATCCATCTCATCAGAACTGATTCAAATGTATTCTTTTTAACGGCTGAGTAATACTCCATTGTGTATATGTACCACAGCTTTCTTATCCATTCATCTGCTGATGGACATCTAGGTTGTTTCCTTAAAAAATTGCAAATAGAACTGCCTTATGACCCAGCAATCCCACCAGTGGGCATACACAGCAAGGAAACCAGAATTGAAAGAGACACATGTACCCCAATGTTCATCGTATCTGACTCTTAATGACCCCATGGATCACAGCCTACCAGGCTCCTCCATCCATGGGATTTTCCAGGCAAGAGTACTGGAGTGGGGTGCCATCACTTTCTCCAATCTATAACTAGACAGAGGTAAAAAAAAATGTGCCCTGGCCTGGAGGACAGAGGAAATGGCATACATAGCCCCTCTCCTCTTGTACCCACAGAAAGTCAGGACAACACAGCAATACATAGTAGAGCCTTCTGGTGACATACTGACTAATACATGGTTACTAAAAACTCTCTTCATCTCTCTTCTTTTTCTTCTTTTCCTACGAGCAGCAGTTTGGGCTGTCAGATTTGGAGATGAACAGTTTAGGACTGAGGTGATTTTGTTTCAAAAGTACCTTAGATGCCGAGGTTTTGTTTCTGAGTCCACCTCATGCTTCAGAGTGAGATGTGAAAAGCTGGGAATTTTCCTTTTTCCCTCTAAATGATCAACCTAAGTTGTGCAAGTAGTTAGAGGAGATAGAAAGTAGGACAGAAGCTCTGTCCATCCCAAAGGACTCATTTGGCTGGAGTGCCTTTTCAGTTACTCTTTCTAGATGTAATTCTATCACACACAGTTAGACAGATGCACTATCAATAAATGCTAGAGAACCACCAAGGTATCTCCTCTCTCCAAATAAATTATCAGGTTCTAGAAAATAATGGTCATGACTAATACTTTTATGATGTGAAACACAGTACATTATAAATAGTAAATCTTCAACAAATATTTCATTTAATAATAGAAACTAGGCACTGGAAGTTCCTTAGAAATCACATAGTTCAACCTCTTCATTTTATATTTCATGAAATCAGCAAACAATTATAATGTAACTACTCTGTACAGGGTACTTGGTCCACAAAAGATGCAAAGATAAATAAGACAATAATTGTGTTTGGGGGGAAATTACAGAATGAGAAAACCAGAACTCATAGAGGTAAGTTTACTTGTTTAAAACCATGAAGCCTAGGGTAAACCTGGTCATGCACAATTTAGTGCTGTTTTCTTTAGAAAAAGATGCTTTTGTTGGATCCTTGGTGATGCACACCACCTTCTTGGATACTGGTTACTTCTTGCTCCTGTTCTAACCCTAGAAGAGGAGATGCAGTTAGTAAAGCCTGGTGCTTCATTAGCCCTCATTGTATATAGGTAATAATTCCTTCTTACAGTAAGTTATCTTTTTGTATTACTTTATACATTCAATTGCATAAAGATTTGCAAGTCTGAGCCATTAGCTTAACTATTCCCTCTAATTTCGTTTGAATCAGGTTTCCCTTCATCTAACTCTATACCTCATTTTTTGGAAAACCCCCTCTAAAGAGTACCTTATTTTCATTTTATCAAAAATATTTCTGTTTGTAACAAATGTTTTTCAGGAAAAATGTCGTAAATTTTAAAGATACAGAATATGGAGGAAAGAACATAAGAATCACCAAAATAGTGCATACCCAGAAATCACTACTCAACTTTGCTGCTGCTACTGCTGCTAAGTCGCTTCAGTGGTGTCCAACTCTGTGCAACCCCAGAGACAGCAGCCCACCAGGCTCTCCCATCCCTGGGATTCTCCAGGCAAGAACACTGGAGTGGGTTGCCGTTTCCTTCTCCAATGCATGAAAGTGAAAAGTGAAAGTGAAGTCACTCAGTCGTGTCCGACTCAGCGACCCCATGGGCTGCAGCCTACCAAGCTCCTCCGTCCATGGGATTTCCCAGGCAAGAGTACTGGAGTGGGGTGCCATTGCCTTCATCCTACTCAACTTTAGGATATATTTAATTTTGAGGTGAGGTTGTAGTGGAGTAATTCTATAATCTTTAATTCTGCAGCCTGTTTTTTCCCCTCAATAATATATGGTGAATATTTATTCTTATTAATAATCATTCTTCTTTGTATGTTAAATATATTGGTTATATATTAATAGTATTACATTTTATAAAAGTTTCTCTTTCTATCATGTGACTGACATGGGCAAGGCATAGTGCTTTTTAAAGTTGAAACATAGTTTATTTGCAACATTGTGTTAGTTTCTGGTGACAGCAAAGTGATTCAGTTATAAGAGTATATTCTTTTCCATTATGGTGTATTCAGTTCAGTTCAGTCTCCCAGTCGTGTCTGACTCTTTGCGAACCCATGAATCACAGCACACCAGGCCTCCCTGTCCATCACCAACTCCCGGAGTTCACTCAGACTCACGTCCATCGAGTCAGTGATGCCATCCAGCCATCTCATCCTCTGTCGTCCCCTTCTCCTCCTGTCCCCAAACCCTCCCATCATCAGAGTCTTTTCCAATGAGTCATCTTTTCGCATGAGGTGGCCAAAGTACTGGAGTTTCAGCTTTAGCATCATTCCTTCCAAAGAACACAAGAGGATATTAAATATAGTTACCTGTGCTTTACAGTAGGACCTTGTTTACTCTACTTTATATATAGTAGTATATATCTACTAATCCCAAATTCCTAGTTTATCCTTCCCCACCCTCTTTCCCCTTTGATAACCATATGTTTGTTTTTGGTATCTGTTGGGCTTGTTTCTGTTTTGTAAATTAATTCATTTGTGTCATATTTTAGACTCCACATATAAGTGATATCATATGGTATTTTTCTTTCTCTTTCTGACTTACTTCACTTAGTAAGATGATCTCTAGGTTCATCCATGTTGCTATAAGTGGCATCATTTCACACTTTTTTATGACTGAGTTCATTTCAGTTGCTCAGTCGTGTCCAACTCCTTGTGACCTCAAGGACTGCAGCAGGCCAGGCCTCGCTGTCCATCAGCAACTCCCAGTTTACCCAAACTCATGCCCACTGAGTCAGTGATGCCATCCAACCATCTCATCCTCTGTTGTCCCCTTCTCCTCCCACCTTCAATCATTCCCAGCATCAAGGTCTTTTCAAATGAGTCAGGTCTTCACATCAGCTGACCAAAGTATTGGACTTTCAGCTCCAACATCAGTCCTTCTGACGGACACTCAGGATTGATCTCTTTTAGGATGGACTGGTTGGATTTCTTTGCTGTCCAAGGGACTCTCAAGGATCTTCTCCAACACCACAGTTCAAAAGCATCAATTCTTTGTGTCAGTTCAGTCGCTCAGTCGTGTCCGACTCATTGCGACCCCATGAATTGCAGCATGCCAGGCCTCCCTGTCCATCACCAACTCCTGGAGTTCACTCAAACTCATGTCCATTGAGTCAGTGATGCCATCCAGCCATGTCATCCTCTGTCGTCCCCGTCTCCTCCTGCCCCCAATCCCTCCCAGCATCAGAGTCTTTTCCAATGAGTCAACTCTTCACATGAGGTGGCCAAAGTACAGGAGTTTCAGCTTCAGCATCATTCTTTCCAAAGATATCCCAGGGCTGATCTCCTTCAGAATGGACTGGTTCGATCTCCTTGCAGTCCTAGGGAATCTCGAGAGTCTTCTCCAACACCACAGTTCAAAAGCATCAATTCTTCAGTGCTAAGCCTTCTTCACAGTCCCACTCTCACATGCATACATGACCACTGGAAAAACATAGCCTTGATGAGACGGACCTTAGTCAGCAAATTAATGTCTCTGCTTTTGAATATGCTGTCTAGGTTGGCCATAACTTTTCTTCCAAGCAGTAAGCGTCTTTTAATTTCATGGCTGCAATCACCATCTGCAGTGATTTTGGAGGCCCCAAAAATAAAGTCTGACACTGTTTCCACTGTTTCCCCATCTATTTCCCATGAAGTGATGGGACTGGATGCCATGATCTTCGTTTTCTGAATGTTGAGATTTAAGCCAACTTTTTGCTTTTCTCTTTCATTTTCATCAAGAGGCTTTTTAGTTCCTCTTCACTTTCTGCATTAAGGGTGGTGTCATCTGATATCTGAGATTGTTGTTATTTCTCCTGGCAATCTTGATTCCAACTTGTGTTTCTTAAAATCTAGCGTTTCTCATGATGTACTCTGCATATAAGTTAAATAAGCAGGGTGACAATATACAGCCTTGATGTACTCCTTTTCCTATTTGGAACCAGTCTGTTTCATGTTCAGTTCTAACTGTTGCTTCCTGACCTGCATACAGATTTCTCAAGAGGCAGGATAGGTGGTCTGGTATTCCCATCTCTTCAGAATTTTCCACAGTTTATTGTGATCCACACAGTCAAAGGCTTTGGCATAGTCAATAAAGCAGAAATAGATGTTTTCTGGAACTCTCTTGCTTTTTCCATGATCCAGCGGATGTTGGCAATTTGATCTCTGGTTCCTCTGCCTTTTCTAAAACAAGCTTGAACTTCAGGAAGTTCATGGTTCACATATTGCTGAAGCCTGGCTTGGAGAATTTTGAGCATTACTTTACTATCGTGTGAGATGAGTGCAATTGTGCAGTAGTTTGAGCATTCTTTTGCATTGCCTTTCTTTGGAAGTGGAATGAAAACTGACCTTTTCCAGTCGTGTGGCCACTGCTGAGTTTTCCAAATGTGCTGGCATATTGAGTGCAGCACTTTCACAGCATCATCTTTCAGGATTTGAAATAGCTCAACTGGAATTCCATCACCTCCACTAGTTTTGTTCCTAGTGATGCTTTCTAAGGCCCACTTGACTTCACGTTCCAAGATGTCTGGCTCTAGATTAGTGATCGCATCATTATGATTATCTGGGTCATGAAGATCTTTTTTGTAAAGTTCTTCTGTGTATTCTTGCCACCTCTTCTTAATATCTTCTGCTTTCGTTAGGTCCATACCATTTCTGTCCTTTAACGAGTCCATCTTTGCATGAAATGTTCCCTTGGTATCTGTAATTTTCTTGAAGGGATCTCTAGTCTTTCCCATTCTGTTCTTTTCCTCTATTTCTTTGCATTGATCACTGAAGAAGGCTTTCTTATCTCTTCTTGCTATTCTTTGGAACTCTGCATTCAGATGCTTATATCTTTCCTTTTCTCCTTTGCTTTTCACCTCTCTTTTTTCACAGCTATTTGTAAGGCCTCCCCAGATAGCCATTTTGCATTTTTGCATTTCTGCATTTCTTTTCCATGGGGATGGTCTTGATTCCTGTCTCCTGTACAATGTCACAAACCTCATTCCATAGTTCCTCAGGCACTCTATCTATCCGATCTAGGCCCTTAAATCTATTTCTCACTTCCACTGTATAATCATAAGGGATTTGATTTAGGTCATACCGGAATGGTCCAGTTGTTTTCCCTACTTTCTTCAATTTGAGTCTGAATTTGGTAATAAGGAGTTCATGATCTGAGCCACAGTCAGCTCCCGGTCTTGTTTTTGCTGACTGTATAGAGCTTCTCCATCTTTGGCTGCAAAGAATATAATCAATCTGATTTTGGTGTTGACCATCTGGTGATGTCCATGTGTAGAGTCTTCTCTTGTGTTGTTGGAAGAGGGTGTTTGGTATGACCAGTGCATTTTCTTGGCAAAACTCTATTAGTCTTTGCCCTGCTTAATTCCTCATTCCAAGGCCAAATTTGCCTGTTACTCCAGGTGTTTCTTGACTTCCTACTTTTGCATTCCAGTCCCCTATAATGAAAAGGACATCTTTTTTGGGTGTTAGTTCTACAAGGTCTATGTAGGTCTTCATAAAACCATTCAACTTCACCTTCTTCAGCGTTACTGGTTGGGGCATAGACTTGGATTACCGTGATATTGAATGGTTTGCCTTGCAAACGAACAGAGATCACTCTGTTGTTTTTGAGATTGCATCCAAGTACTGCATTTCAGACTCTTTTGTTGACCATGATGGCTACTCCATTTCTTCTAAGGGATTCCTGCCCACAGTAGTAGATATGATGGTCATCTGAGTTAAATTCACCCATTCCAGTCCATTTTAGTTCTCTGATTCCTAGAATGTCAACATTCACCCTTGCCATCTCTTTTTTGACCACTTCCAATTTGCTTTGATTCATGGACCTGACATTCCAGGTTCCTATGCAATATTGCTCTTTACAGCATCGGACCTTGCTTCTATCACCAGTCACATCCACAACTGGATATTGTTTTTGCTTTGGCTCCATCCCTTCATTCTTTCTGGAGTTATTTCTCCACTGATCTCCAGTAGCATATTGGGCACCTAATGACCTGGGGAGTTCCTCTTTCAGTATCCTATCATTTTGCCTTTTCATACTGTTCATGGGGTTTCAACTATATATATATGTGTGTGTATATATTGAACATATATATAGGATATATATGAATATGTATATGTTAGATATATATGTGTATATATATATATGTATACACACACACACACACATATATATATATATATACATATACACAGATCCCACATCTTTCTCCGTTCATCTGTTGATGGACATTTAGGTTGTTTCCATGTTTTTGCTATTGTAAATAGTGCTACTATAAACATTGGTGTGCATGTATCTTTTCATATTAAAGTTTTCTCTGTTTAAATACCCTGGAGTGGGATTGTAGGATGGTATGATAGCTCTGTTTTAGTGTTTTAAGGAACTTCCATCATGGCTGCACCAATTTATATTCTAACCAACAATGTAGGAGAGTTCCCTTTTCTCTACACTCTCTCCAGCTTTTGTTCTTTGTAGACTTTTTCATGATAGCCATACTGACCAATGTAAAGTAGTACCTCATTGTAGTCTTGATTTGCATTTGTCTATTAGCAGTGTTGAACATCTTTTCATATGCCTATTGACCATTTATATGTCTTCTTTGGAGAAATGTCTATTTAGGTCTTCTGCCAATTTTTTGATTGGACTTTTTTGGGGGGATTAATGAACTCTGGGAGAAATATCAATAACTCAGATATGCAAATGACACCACCCTTATGGCAGAAAGTGAAGAGAAACTAAAAAGCCTTTTGATGAAAGTGAAAGAGGAGAGTGAAAAAGTTGGGTTAAAACTCAACATTCAGAAAACTAAGATCATGGCATCTGGTCCCATCACTTCATGGGAAATAGATGAGGAGATAGTGGAAATAGTGGCAGCCTTTATTTTTTGGGGGGGGTCCAAAATCACTACAGATGGTGACTGCAGCCATGAAATTAAAAGGCACTTTCTCCTTGGAAGGAAAGTTATGACCAACCTAGATGGCATATTCAAAAGCAGAGACATTACTTAACCAACAAAGGTCCGTCTAGTCAAGGCTATGGTTTTTCCAGTAGTCATGTATGGATGTGAAAGTTGGACTGTGAAGAAGGCTGAGTGCCAAAGAATTGATCCTTTTGAACTGTGTTGTTGGAGAAGACTCTTGAGAATCCCCTGGACTGCAAGGAGATCCAACCAGTCCATTCTAAAGGAGATCAGTCCTGGGTGTTCATTGGAAGGACTGATGCTAAAGCTGAAACTCCAGTACTTTGGCCACCTCATGCGAATAGTTGACTCATTGGAAAAGACTCTGATGCTGGGAGGGATTGGGGGCCAGAGGAGAAGGGGACAACAGAGGATGAGATGGCTGGATGGCATCGCTGACTCGACGGACGTGAGTTTGAGTGAACTCCAGGAGTTGGTGATGGACAGGGAGGCATGGCGTGCTTTGATTCATGGGCTTGCAGGGACTTGGACATGACTGAGTGACTGAACTAAACTGAATGAACTCCAGATTCCACTTACAGAAAAATATATCTTGTGGGAAAATTCTTTGGTGAGAATCTTGAGAGTGGAGGATTGAATGTCTGAGAATGTGAGGTAGGAGCAAACATGGCAGAAAAGATTTCTATACTCCTCTGTAAGAAATTGGAATATAATGCTGGAGGTAGGGGTGGGGTACCGAAATACCAGGATAGGAGGGAGGAAGAAGTTAGGGAACATAGATGAAGGCCAGAGCCTGTAGGATATGTCCAGTGACATTAATATCAGTGGTAGATAAAGGACATTTAAAAACAAAAGTCAGTAATATTCAATGACTAATTTTTTTAAATAGCTACAATTTAAAATCTTTTCCCATTCTCAAAACTCCAGTAAAGTCTGTTATACCTGTATAATCTTGTAGTTCCATTTGCAGGGAATGGATTGTACATGTCTAATGGGAAATGTTGTTTTGTGCTCTAACAACTTTGTCATGCTTTGTGGAGATTGGAGCATTCAATCAGGAGAGAAGTGGTCTAAGCATTCTAAGAAGTGACCATAAAATGGGAAGAGAGGTCAAAGAGACTAAGTAATGCAGACAAAAGTAGTTTTAACCTGTTTAGATTTAAGACTGACTATTGGATAAACTCCTCTTTTTTATTAGAACTACACTAGAGAAGTAATATTAGAAGGCTGGAAGGTGTTGGGGAGTTGACATCAAGGTTGCATAATACAGCATGATAAGTTCTATAGTAGAGGCATGATCGATATCTTTGTTGGGTCTAATGTGAATTGACATTTACGTATAGAGTCCCCATAGCAACCCTCAATTAAACTTTGATTCCAAACTAAGAGTTAGGAAATTCATGGCTGTAGGAGACATATTTTTCCACTAAAATGTCTATTATCTTTCTTAGAACAACTTTGTCAATAATCTTTCTACAGAATTTAAAAACATTTCTGAAAAGATAGCAAGATTCATCAATAAAGAGTAACTTAGATATTATCTTTTTCTGCCTCTTTCCAAACGACTCAGCTTGTTTCTTTGCTAGTGTGGTATTTTGTTGGTACCTGTGTGAATCATGACTGTCTTTATTTTGGCTTCAGTGGTAGTGCACTGTCCTCTAGTAATATAATTAAAGTGTGTTTTAACAGCTTGTCATCACGCTATTAGTTATATCACGGTCAAGACCTAGTCCCCAAAGAAGATGACTGATATAATAGAAGCCTGATATTATATGATTATCCTGGCAGGAGATCTTACTCCTATATCCCAATATCAGAGTCATAAAGGAGTTCTGCTGTATTAGATTAATTGATATGGTTAAAATTATCTGCCTTAATTCTTGATCTCTTTCCACTCCAATGAAATGTGGCCTCTTGAGTTACTATGAAATGTTGGTTGTTGATAATGTCTCTCTAACTGACAGACAATATTCTAGATTTTTACTGTTGATTGCAATTCTGGTAGGGATAGACTTGTCTAGAGGTCTAAAATATATGGGAGCAGAATATATTCTGCTTGAGATTAAAATATGGAACACAAGGATAAGTATCAGAAATACTTCTATTTTTCCTCCCAAAGGAAGCAGTTTGAAGTTAGATTTATAGTAAGAATAAAGTTAATGAAATTGAAAGCTTAGATGCAAAGTCAAGCAAAACAAGATTGAACTGGAGCAGAAAAAGTGAGGGGGTGCAAAGCAGTGAAAGGAAGATGAACTTTGAAGCATGTATAACTTGAAGCCTAGAGAGATATGGAAATTGTTTTGTTCTAGAGACTTCTGATATAGTTGTGTTGGTGGTGGTGGTTTAGTTGCTAAGTTGTGTCCAATTCTTGCATCCCCATGGACTATAGCTCACCAGGCTCCTCTGTCCATGGGATTTCCCAGGCAAGCAAGTCATGTTGAGGATAATTTAAAGCAAGGTTTCTCAACCTCAGCACTACTGTCACTTTGGACCAGATAATTCTTCTGAGGGCGGGGAGGGGGCTGCCCTGTGCACTGTAAGACATCTAGCAGAATTCCCAGCCTCTACCTACTACTGAAAGTGAAAGAAAGTGAAAGTCGCTCGCTCATGTCTGACTCTTTGCAACCCCATGGACTATATAGTCTGTGTAATTCTCCAGGCCAGAATACTGGAGTGGGTAGCCTTTCCCTTCTCCAGGGGATCTTCCCAACCCAGGGATCAAACCAAAGTCTCACACATTGCAGGTGGATTCTTTACTAGCTGAACCACCAGGGAAGCCCTTGCCTACTATTGCTAGATGCCAATGCCCCACCCCAGTTCATTGTGAGCTTCTATGAACCAAAAATCTCTCCCTGTGTGTGCTCAGTCATGTCCAACTCTTTGCAACCCCATGGAGTGTAGCCTGCCAGGCTCCTCTGTCCATGGGATTTTCCAGGCAAGAATACTGGAGTAGGTTACCATTTCCTACTCCAAGGGATCTTCCTGACCCAGGGATCGAACCCACATCTCCTGTATCAGCAGGAAGATTTTTTATTACTGAGTCACCTGGGAAGCCAAAAATGTCTCCAGACATTGACTAATATCTCTTTGTGGAAGAAGGTAAATTTGCCTAGTTAAAATGGAGTGCTGACTGAAGGATTGACAGAAAATAGTTAAGATTGTTAAAATATACTCCACTTAAAATATATATATATATATATATATATATATATATATATATACCCTACTTAGGCTATATTTACCACATACAGATAAACTCATAATACTATCTTATTGTCATCTCATATTTCTAAAGCTGTGCTATCTCTTCTTTCCCTCCTATCAAAATTAAGATTATTGCTTACACTTTCCCTGTGGTTAGAAAATAGAGTGATGATAAAAATGTGTTCCTTAGGTCATGAGGCATATATTCAGGGACTGCTATCAAATGAAGAATGGTGTCATCTGGCAAAGAAATCCTTGGAGAAATTTATAACTTTGAGGCATTTTCAGACGTGCCTAGAAAAAGTTCTAAGACGATATAAAAGTGATTCTAGTTAAATATTTTTTGATGGGTTTTCTGTTTATTTGGTGCCCCCGCTTAGTTGTGCGATATAACCTCTCAGCAGGTGTGTGTGTGTTTCTGTGCATATGTGTTGATGTTCTGAGTTTTGTTAGAATTTATTGCTGTTCTTACAGACGGTAAGAATGGAAAATAAAACAAGATAGCTGCCCCCAGTGACTCTACTATCCTAATGTTATTTTGGTCTTGAATCTGTCTAGTTCTTAGAGGTTTCTTTTACTTTTTAACCATTTCCTCCAAGGGAGCTGAAAATAGTACATGAAATGTTTTCTGTACTTATTTATAAGATGGGTTTTTAGAATTCACACTATGGTCCCAAGCTGTCCTATTCCATTGATTTCTACAGTTATTCATTTTAATAACTTCTCTTGAGCAGCAGGGGATTCTGTTATAAAACAGCATTACCTTTTGTAACTCAAAAATGTTTTTACTGACATGGAGACTTATTGGCCTAAACTATTTGTAGCCTTTTGCTCTACTTGATCTGAACATTAGCCAAGCTACATACTAGCATTTTTATTTCAGAACAGGTAGATTACTATTAGTCCCTTATCCTTTCTTGACAGAACAATTGAGACTTCTTTTTTATTCCAGTGCTATTCTTTTACACAGTATTTTGTCTCTTGCATGGAAGATTTTGAAGAACATTTTTAAGACCACATTTGTCCTGAAACTTAAGTATTCACCTTCTGGATTAATTTGTCATCTTCAAATATCATATCTAACAAAAGTTCCAAAATTTTGATTTTTAGCAGATGTTGTAAAATGTGGTGGATGAGTTGGACATTTCTGTAAAATAGTAAAGCCGTCCCCAAACTGTGAAAGTGCCTTGTTGTGCACAAATATAACCACTACATGAAGAGCCACTAAATGAAAATATTCTTTTACAATCAGTTTAATCAGCCCTTTGGCCCAGTTTTATTTAGGTTTTAACTATTGAATAGTGATCCTTATAAACATTTAAATACAGCAGTGTGTAGATACTAAAAGTGAAATGCTTGGGACTTCCCTGAAGGCCTGGTGGTTAGGACTTTGCATTCCAAAGCCAGGGGTGCAGATTTGATCCTTGATCGGGGAGCTCAAGTTCTACATGCTGTACAGCCAAAAACCCAATGGATCAAACAGAAGCCACGTTGCAACAAATTCAATAAAAACTTTTAAAATGGTCCACATCAAAAAAATCTTTAAAAACATGAGAGGCTCTTATTTCTCCCTATTCTTCTGCCCAACTGGTGTATAATTTTTAGAATGTTGTTCAAAGTATACAGAAGTCATTGACCTCTCATGAGCTATCTTTTCATGATATACACATATTGGCTCACCCTGCTAACTAACACACATAATTTTTTAAATGATAGATAGCTTTAATATTTCATTAAATGGCTATAACATAAGTTTTAAAACTAATCTTTAATGTTAGGAATTTCTGTTCACCATTTTGTTATTTTTCAGATGATACTTCAATATATGTGTTCTCTAAAATGACTGTGGGTTCCATAAGAGTATGAGCTATGTTTTACTTATTTGCTTATTAGAAGTTCAACTTTCACTGCTTCTAGATATTTAGTGAAAGTCTTTCTACTCTCTTGCCTCACACAAATGCCACTGTGTGAGGTGAAGAAAGAGGAAGTTGGATTAAGATGAAGGAGAAGAAATAATCTCTGGTAATTGGTTGGAGACTGAGCAGTGATACAGGAAGAGCAGCAATATGCATAGTAGAAAAGAAAATACAGCAAAAACCATCAGTGCCAGAGAGGATTATAAAAACTTAAATTCCCAGCGTATGCAGAAATATTAGAGGAGTGCATTAGATTCACATGGCAACTGACTTCAAGTGGAAGGTAATTGCTGTTGACATCTAGATGCTTTAAAACCTGAAAATGATTCAACTAAGATATCTAGATATAAAAGTAAGAACCAAAGAACCTAGATTGCAGTTTAGACAAGATCATTGGCTGTGCTTCTTTTGTCCACCTCATTAACTTACACATATTAAGCAGCATGCTGAATATTTTTTTAAGGAAGAAAAAAGGAAGAAGGGAGGGAGGAAGAAGAAGGTAGGAAGGGTAGGAGGGAAGAATGGAGAAAGGGAGGAAGGAAGAAAACTTATGTATAACATAACTCCAGGCAGTGCTTCATTTTAGCATAGGAAAAGTCCAAGTAGAAAGATCTATTTAAAGATTTGGAGAAAGTTAGGTTGGCAAGATCCCCTGGAGAAGGAAATGGCAACCCACTCCAGTATTCTTGCCTAGAGAATTCCATGGACAGAGGAGCCTGGTAGGCTACAGTCCATGGGGTCGTAGAAAAAGTATACTACTACTGAGCCACTGAGCACTAACAAGAACAATGAAGTATTAGGCACATCTGTAATTTATGAATGCATGATTATGTTCTTTAGTAGCATATCCCTCAGTAGGCCTGTGAAAGATTAAATATTGAGTTACATTCATTTATTTTTGCATTTAGTAAATATTTATTGGATAGCCATTGTGTATGTAGCATTCTCTCTTGTGGGAGACACGTGGCATTTGCCTTTAAGGAGTTTATAATCTAGGCTTAAACACATGCACTTAATTTAAATGAGTTAAGAGAACAAACACAACAGCAGTGGGCCACAGTATGAAAAAGGATGTGAGTTTTTGAGTAAGATTTAAGTTCAAATATTGGCTAGCCATGTAACCATGGCATGATGTATTCTACTCTAAATCTCAGTTTCCTCATCTACAAAATGAGGAAATTAAAATATTATATACCTAAAAAATTATTATCTACTCATAGGGCTGTAGTGAAAACTAAAATGATGTAGTTAAATACTTAGCATAGTGCCTGAAACACTGTAAACACCTAATGATGATATGAATATTATGGTTATCATCTACCAGTAGCAGTGAACACAAGATATATCTCTAGACTGCATATGAGTACAGAAAAGGAGAGGTCAGGAATTTTCTTTTTATAAAGGAATACATAGTAAATTTATTAGAATTTGCACAGTACCTATGATCCCCTGTCACACACATAGTCATTATTTTTTATTATAATTCTTAAAAAATATAAAAGCTATTCTTAACTCACAGTCTGTACAAGAATAAGTTTGCAGCTAGATTTAACCAGAGACCATATTTTGCCAGCCCCTGCTTTAGATGATAAAGTACTGTAGGATCTCAAAAAGAAGACTAGCTGGCATGGTGAGGTTCTTGTAAAAGTTTGGACTCTATCTTGATCTGGTTCTTAGAGAATGAATCTACTATAAACATAATTTGAAACTGATAAAAAAATATTGCTCTGTGTGTCACTCTGAAAAACGCATGGACTACTGAATGTAAAGAACTAAAAAGAAACAATTTAGGATTAGACTTTTAAAGCTTTGGGCACTCAGTGAGTTTCTCGAAACTATGAATGATGATGGCACTCTGATTATACCTCCTTCTATGAGATTTCCTATAGTATTTTTTTTCTGTATACACACCATTTGTTTCTCTCATAAGGATTCAAAACTGAGAATTCAGCATATTTTAAAGATGAGTACAAGTACAACAAAAATTGCTAACAATAATTTCTTTATGCAGGTACTATTCCAAATGAATCACATTTATTAACTCATTTAATCCTTACAGTAACCTTATGATGTATCTAATGTTGTTATAACCCCCATTTTACAGATAAGAAAACTGAAGCTTAAGGAATATAGGCAAATTATCCTATATCTCACAGATAAAGAGTGGCAGAGGTGAGATGTAAGCACAGGTTGTCTGACTCTAGAACCTATTCTCATATGATACCTTTCCTGATGGGCTCTGATTCATGAGCAGTCTTAGTCAGCTGAGACTGAAACTCAATTTTATAGAATTAAAAAATAAAGCTAACATATTTCTCCCATCTGAATTTTTATCAATATATTTTGAAAGGTACACTGAAGTAAGACAATTTGTTTCTGGTCATTCACATATTTCTGTAGTGTTTCATTTACCTAGAAAACAGTGATAAAACTGTGGTTGTGGGAATGGCATAACATTATATTAATGTAGGCAGTGATGTCATCCTTTTCTACAAGTGAGAAAACTTAAATTTGGAGGGATAAAGCAGCTTGTCCAAGGTCACATAGCTAGTTGAATGGCAAACTCAGGATTTGACTCCAAGCCTGCCTGATGCTAGAGTCCAAGCTTCAACAATCTTACATAGTGCCCCCAAATAAGTTACACTCTAGTTGGGAAAATAATGGAAATGATTACTATTAGTATCCGATGCCATTTATGAGATGAAGAAACATTAAGTGCTGTGAAAATTCAGAGGAAGGAGACGGCACTTTGAGCTGAGGTATACACAGAGGAGGTGATGCTGATGTTAATTTTTATACCTGTCAGTCCAAAATTTGTAAAGCACTTTATAATGTGGGAGTGGGATGAGAATGGCAAAAATACTGGAGATATGCTAGATGATTTAGGACAGTGGCACACTGGAAAAAGTTGTTTCTGCTATAATTTATTGTTATGGAAACAATATACACTTAGAGTAAACGTTAAAAGAAAAAAAACTGAAGGAAAGAGGACAGTGACATCTGAAACTGATCTCTGAAAAATTAATCAATCATAATAAAAGCTTTGAGCAGGAGACTTAAAGGTGATAGTATTTTGCTGCAATATTATCCATTCATAAATAGCAAAAGATTAGAATTAGGTGGGCTACAGTCCATAGGGTCACAAAGAGTCAGACATGACGGAAGTGACTTAGCACACATACTGTTTAGAAATGAACTCTAGCTGTGTGGATAGTGTCAGTGTTTAACAATCTGCTTATGATTTAACAATTTTCTTGTTATAGAAACCAGATTTTTATAATAATTTTTTGGCATCTTAGAAAAGTCACCATATTTTAAACATCATTCTTGCAATCATCTGTATCTGCCCCATATTATATTTTTATATTTTTAACCTCTTAAGTGAATATAATTTAATAATGTCTCTAAAATATGCCACTATCATCCATCAAGAAATATAATATCTTGTACCATTCATTTCTCCAATACTCTATTGAAGATTATGTCTGATACCCTTTGTAACTCCTGATAAGGTTTTTTTTTTTTTTTTGATTAGAAGGTCATTACAAATCTCTGAGTAGATTGATGAAACTGTTAATTTACCTGTCAAAAGATGGCCACAGATGTGCCTGAAAGAGGTGTGCTAATGGCATGGCACTAATGCAGTTTCACAAACGACTTAATGGAGCACATAAAGCATATTTCCTCTATTAAATACACATAGCATGGAGTCATATCTTGCTTTACGGGCTGTGAAAAATATTTTTAATCAGCTAAAGGATGAAGAGACTCTTCAAGGTTATGCAGATTAAGTTATAAAAAGCCCTTAAACACATAATCCTCAATGAGTGTTCAGGAAGGAAAATTTCAATCAGGGATGTTTGTTTAGACTGACAACATTTGTGAGTTTAAGTTTCCAAGAGGATTTTAAAGGGAAAATTAGAATGTGAGTGTCATTTTTTAAAAATAGGGAAAATGAAAGTTATTCAATGCTTATGTTCATTAAAATATATTTACTGAACCATGATCCTAGATTGCTGACTTCCCTGCTGGTATGGATCAGAACACAATTATAGCTACAGTTGCTTTTGTTTGTTTTTAATTACCTGACCACTTACAGATATTTCTCACTGTCCTTGAGATTGTGATCACCATTTCCTTCTCCTAGCAGCAAGTAATTATCAAAATGCCTTTAAGTACGAACTTTCTGACCTCAAAATAAAGAATCTTTTATACTTCATTGATTCATTCACTTATTTATGCATCAAATCTGTATTGAACTTCTGTAATATACTTGGCACTCTAGTAGTCACTTGAAATAAAATGGGCTTCAAAATGCTTCAATAGGTCAATTATGCCTCAACAAAACAAAACAAAACACTTGTGTAACAATGACTTTTTTAGGAAATAGGCTAGGACTTAGATTGAGAATGTACAGGTTGGAGTTCTGGCCCCTTATAAATAGTCGATGTGGGGACTGCAGTTCCCCTTTGGGAAGGATATTATGCAAAAACTGGAAAACTGGCACTTAAGGTAGTGTCTGGGAAATTAGACATGCCTAGAATTAAGCAAAAGTCCTCTAAACTGGGAGATTGCTGCTGCTGCTGCTAAGTTGCTTCAGTCGTGTCCGACTCTGTGCGACCCCATAGATGGCAGCCCACAGGTTAAATAACCTCCAATCACTTGAGATGAGAGGCAAGCTGAAGGTCTTCCAGGGAGGGGATCAGTCTCCAGGACCCCTACTTTAACTTCCAAGCTGCCCACTCTTCTCTTTTCCCTGATAAGAAATAATCATAGGTATCATGAAAGGTGATGGTCGGGAAATTGAGGACCCTGACCCTGAAGACCCTGAAGCATCATTCTTTAATCATCCAAGAATGATTACAATTCTTTTCAGCATATTTGTCTTCCCAAATTAAGAGAAACAAAGCTTCAAGAAGAAGTGAATCTAAAATTACTTTCTGCTTTACATTGAAATATTCTGAGAACTCCATTAGATTCCCAGGAACTGAATGTTGGGCCCAACTGCGTTACTTCTGAGCTGTGTAATCTTGTGCATATCACTTAAGTTTCTGGAGCTGCATTTGAAGTTGTGTTAGGAGAACCTAATGGTATTAAACATGAGAGCATTTTAAAACTTGTTCAGCAATAAACAAATGTAAGGAATTTTACATGAGAGTATCTCAGGCTCTGAAAAAAAATCTGGTTTTGTCCTTAAGTAGCAAGTTCCTTATTGGAGGAGGAAATGGCAACCCACTCTAGTGTTCTTGCCTGGAGAATCCCAGGGACAGGAGAGCCTGGTGGGCTACTGTCTATGGGGTTGCACAGGTTCAGACACAACTGAGGCGACTTAGCAGCAGCAGCAGCAAATTCCTTAAGAGTCTCATCTGAAAGTTATTGCAGTAGTTGAAAGTATTTTCAGAGTTTATAATAAAACTGGAAACGACAGATATTCTCATTTGATTATGCAGGAGATAGAATTGGCAGTCGTCGAGTTTTAGGACTGCTTGTTTTATTCTTGATAAATATACTGAATACTGACTCTGTGTAAATATCTGTTCACAAAGAGCTGAAAACATTGAGAGCTGTGCTGTGCCCCTCTTTGTAGAAGGCATTTTGTCTACTAGGTTGAAGTAAAGGCCAAAGTACCTTATCAGACACAGAAGTACATTATCTACTCAGGGCAGTAGGACAGAAATAAATCCCAGAGATTGAATTTATGCTGGCCCAGTTAATGATCAACACCACTAAGATTTTGCAACATAGAAAGTATAGAAGTATATCTAGAATGTAAATAAAAGCCATATAAATGAAACATACGATTATATCTGACTCAAAGTTGTCCATAGATGTTGTTCATCTGGAATGTAAATGTAGACATGACTATGATCCCCGCTTTTTTCCAGCCTAATTTTTTAATAAAATTTGCATGTGTTAAATTTACATGTAATCTTTATAGCATACAGTTATGTCAGTTTTGACAAATGATAGAATTGTGAAACCATTGTCAAGGTCAAAACAGGAAATAGTTTCAACATCCCAAGAAAACTTCAAGCTTCACCTTTGTAGTCAAAACCGTTCCTCCCATTCTTAACTCCTATCAATCCATTCTCAGTTCCTATAGTTTTTACCTTTTCCAGAATGTCATCTGAATCAAGTCATACCTAGAGTACACTGCCTTTTCAATCTGACTGCTTTTCACTTAGCATATATTGCATTTGAAATTCATTCATGATGTTATATTTGTCCAGTAACCCATTCCTTTTCATTGCTGATTAGCATCCCATTGTATGACTTTGAAGAAATGGAGTAGCCATCATGGTCAACGAAAGAGTCCGAAATGCAGTACTTGGATGCAATCTCCAAAAATGACAGAATGATCTCTGTTCATTTTCAAAGCAAACCATTCAATATTCACAGTAATCCAAGTCTATGCCCAACCAGTAACACCGAAGAAGCTGAAGTTGAACAGTTCTATGAAGACCTACAAGACCTTTTAGAATTAACACCCAAAAAAGATGTCCTTTTCATTATAGGGGACTAGAATGCAAAAGTAGGAAGTCAAGAAACACCTGGAGTAACAGGCAAATTTGAGCCATGTAATGCAGGAATGAAGCAGGACAAAGACTAATAGAGTTTTGCCAAGAGAATGCACTGGTCATAGGAAACACCCTCTTCCAACAACACAAGAGAAGACTCTACACATGGACATCACCCAGATGGTCAACACCGAAATCAGATCTGATTATATTCTTTGCAGCCAAAGATGGAGAAGCTCTATACAGTCAGCAAAAATAAGACTGGGAGCTGACTCTGGCTCAGATCATGAACTCCTTATTGCCAAATTCAGACTCTAAATTGAAGAAAGTAGGGAAAATCCACTAGACCATTCCAGTATGACCTAAATCAAATCCCTTATGATTAGTACAGTGGAAGTGAGAAATAGATTAAGGGACTAGATCTGATAGACAGAGTGCCTGATGAACTATGGATGGAGGTTCATGACATTCGTACAGGAGACAGGGATCAAGACCATGCCCATGGAAAAGAAATGCAAAAAAAGCAAAATGCTGATCTGGGGAGGCCTTACAAATAGCTGTGGAAAAGAAGAGAAGGCGAAAAGCAAAGGAGAAAAGGAAAGATATAAGCATCTGAATGCAGAGTTCCAGAGAATAGTAAGAAGAGATAAGAAAGCCTTCTTCAGTGATCAATGCAAAGAAATAGAGGAAAACAACAGAATGGGAAAGACTAGAGATCTCTTCAAGAAAATTAGAGATACCAAGGGAACATTTCATGCAAAGATGGACTCGATAAAGGACAGAAAGTGGTATGGACCTAACAGAAGCAGAAGATATTAAGAAGAGGTGGCAAGAATACACAGAAAGAACTGTACAAAAAGAGATCTTCACGACAACCAGATAATCATGATGGTGTGATCACTCACCTAGAGCCAGACATCCTGGAATGTGAAGTCAAGTGGGCCTTAGAAAGCATCACTACTGAACAAAGCTAGTGGAGGTGATGGAATTCCAGTTGAGCTGTTTCAAATCCTGAAAGATGATGCTGTGAAAGTGCTGCACTCAATGTCAGCAAATTTGGAAAACTCAGCAGTGGCCACAGGACTGGAAAAGGTCAGTTTTCATTCCAATCCCAAAGAAAGGCAATGCCAAAGAATGCTCAAACTACCACACAACTGTAGTCATCTCACATGCTAGTAAAGTAATGCTCAAAATTCTCCAAGCCAGGCTTCAGCAATACATGAACCGTGAACTTCCAGATGTTCAAGCTGGTTTTAGAAAAGGCAGAGGAACCAGAGATCAAATTGCCAACATCTGCTGGATCATGGAAAAAGCAAGAGAGTTCCAGAAGAACATCTATTTCTGCTTTATTGACTATGCCAAAGCCTTTGACTGTGTGGATCTCAATAAACTGTGGAAAATTCTGAAAGAGATGGGAATACCAGACCACCTGATCCTGCCTCTTGAGAAACCTGTATGCAGACCAGGAAGCCACAGTTAGAACTGGACATGGAACAACAGACTGGTTCCAAATAGGAAAAGGAGTACGTCAAGGCTGTATATTGTCACCCTGCGTATTTAACTTCTATGCAGAGTACATCATGAGAAATGCTGGGCTGGAAGAAGCACAAGCTGGAATCAAGACTTCCAGGAGAAATATCAATAACCTTAGATATGCAGATGACACCACCCTTATGGCAGAAAGTGAAGAGGAACTAAAAAGCCTCTTGATGAAAGTGAAAGTGGAGAGTGAAAAAGTTGGCTTAAAGCTCAACATTCAGAAAACGAAGATCATGGCATCCGGTCCGATCACTTCATGGGAAATAGATGGGGAAACTGGTGTCAGACTTTATTTTTCTGGGCTCCAAAATCACTGCAGATGGTGACTGCAGCCAGGAAATTAAAAGACGCTTACTCCTTGGAAGAAAACTTATGACCAACCTAGATAGCATATTCAAAAGCAGAGACATTACTTTGCCAACAAACGTCCATCTAGTGAAGGCTATGGTTTTTCCAGTGGTCATGTATGGATGTGAGAGTTGGACTGTGAAGAAAGCTGAATGCTGAAGAATTAATGCTTTTGAAGTGTGTTGTTGGAGAAGACTCTTGAGAGTCCCTTGGACTGCAAGGAGATCCAACCAGTCAGTTCTTTCAATGAGATACCTGGGCTAGATCATCCTTCAGAATGAACTGAGTTGGGATCTCCTTGCAGTCCAAGGGACTCTCAAGAGTCTTCTCCAACAACACACTTCAAAAGCATTAATTCTTCAGCATTCAGCTTTCTTCACAGTCCAACTCTCACATCCATACATGACCACTGGAAAAACCATAGCCTTCACTAGATGGACGTTTGTTGGCAAAGTAATGTCTCTGCTTTTGAATATGCTATCTAGGTTGGTCATAAGTTTTCTTCCAAGGAGTAAGCGTCTTTTAATTTCCTGGCTGCAGTCACCATCTGCAGTGATTTTGGAGCCCAGAAAAATAAAGTCTGACACCAGTTTCCCCATCTATTTCCCATGAAGTGATCGGACCGGATGCCATGATCTTCGTTTTCTGAATGTTGAGCTTTAAGCCAACTTTTTCACTCTCCACTTTCACTTTCATCAAGAGGCTTTTTAGTTCCTCTTCACTTTCTGCCATAAGGGTGGTGTCATCTGCATATCTGAAGGTTATTGATATTTCTCCTGGAAGTCTTGATTCCAGCTTGTGCTTCTTCCAGCCCAGCATTTCTCATGATGTACTCTGCATAGAAGTTAAATACGCAGGGTGACAATATACAGCCTTGACGTACTCCTTTTCCTATTTGGAACCAGTCTGTTGTTCCATGTCCAGTTCTAACTGTGGCTTCCTGGTCCTGCATACAGGTTTCTCAAGAGGCAGATCAGGTGGTCTGGTATTCCCATCTCTTTCAGAATTTTCCACAGTTTATTGAGATCCACACAGTCAAAGGCTTTGGCATAGTCAATAAAGCAGAAATAGATGTTCTTCTGGAACTCTCTTGCTTTTTCCATGATCCAGCAGATGTTGGCAATTTGATCTCTGGTTCCTCTGCCTTTTCTAAAACCAGCTTGAACATCTGGAAGTTCACGGTTCATGTATTGCTGAAGCCTGGCTTGGAGAATTTTGAGCATTACTTTACTAGCATGTGAGATGACTACAGTTGTGTGGTAGTTTGAGCATTCTTTGGCATTGCCTTTCTTTGGGATTGGAATGAAAACTGACCTTTTCCAGTCCTGTGGCCACTGCTGAGTTTTCCAAATTTGCTGACATTGAGTGCAGCACTTTCACAGCATCATCTTTCAGGATTTGAAACAGCTCAACTAGAATTCCATCACCTCCACTAGCTTTGTTCGTAGTGATGCTTTCTATGGCCCACTTGACTTCACATTCCAGGATGTCTGGCTCTAGGTGAGTGATCACAGCATCGTGATTATCTGGTCATGAAGATCTTTTTTGTATAATCCATGCGACAGGCCTCCTGGACGCTAACCTCTGAATATGTACCAAAGTAGAGCTAACCACTTTGCCCATATGTACCACCTCCTCCACTGGAAACTCCTTGGTATACTAACCAGGGTTCCAGGGTGAGAACAGAAGGTTCATCTTTTACCTGCAAAGAGCAGTAGGAATGGCATTTCATAGCATAGAATTCTGGGTGGTATGCTTGTTACACTGATGATGAGATACCAAAGTTATCCTAGTTTAAATGGAAACTTCTTCTAGATATCCCATGTTGGAAGCAATAGAGATAATTGAATTAACATGCTCATAAGATAACAAACAAAAAAAAAAAAAAAGAAAAGAAAACCAGTATTGTCAGTGTGTTGCTGCTCATAATCCATTCCTCAGTCTACTGCTTATACAGATGGAGATCCAAGTGCCTTGGATACTAAGAAAACCTATACTCTTCATCTTGTTTTGGACTTCTCCCTAAGTTCTAGCTCTGCCCACTATGGTCCTATACCATCTATCACTTCCGTAACTGGGAATCCAGACAAGTCTGCCACTTAACAGAAGGCATTTTCAGAATCTAAGGCAAAACTACATGTGAATATGGTTTATCTGGGATCTGGAGCCCACAGTTATGTCAAGCACTTGAACAGTTTTTCCAAGCCCAAGGCCAAGTCCTTCCAATACTATACACACAAGTTTGGGGAAAAGTATATCAGACCCCTATGCTAGTCTTAAACAAAATGGAGAGTTCTGCCTCTTCCAGGCATTACCTTTGCCTGATGGCAATAAGCTTCTTTTAAAACCTTTTTATTTTGTATTGGGGTATAGCTAAATAACAAACAATGTTGTGATAGTTTCAGGTGAACAATGAAGGGACTCAGCCATACGTATACATATATCCATTCTCCTCCAAACTCCCCTCCCATCCAGGCTGCCATATAACACCGAGCAGAGGCAATGGCACCCCACTCCAGTACTTTTGCCTGGAAAACCCCATGGATGGAGGAGCCTGGTAAACTGCAGTCCATGGGGTCGCTAAGAGTCGGGCATGACTGAGCGACTTCACTTTCACTTTTCACTTTCATGCATTGGAGAAGGCAATGGCAACCCACTGCAGTGTTCTTGCCTGGAGAATCCCAGGGACGGGGGAGCCTAGTAGGCTGCCGTCTGTGGGGTCGCACAGAGTCAGACACGACTGAAGCGACTCAGCAGCAGCAGCAGCAGCAGAGTTCCATGTGCTATACAGTAGGTCCTTGTTGGTTATCCATTTTAGATACAGCAGCGTGTACATGTCCACCTCAGACTCCCTAACTGTCCCTTCTCCCCGGCATGCATAAGCTCATTCTTGAAGTCTGTGAGTTTGTTTCTGTTTTGTAAGTAAGTTCATTTGTATTGTTTCTTTTCAATTCCACATATAAGGGATGTCATATAATACTTCTTCTTTTCTGTCTGACTTACTTCACTCAGTATGACACTCTCTGGGTCCATCCAAGTTGCTGCAAATGGCATTATTTCATCCCTTTTAATGACTGAGTAATATTCCATTGTCTAGATGTACCACTCCTTCTTTATCTATTCCTCTGTCAATGGACATTTAGGTTGCTTCCACGTCTTGGCTATTGTATACAGTGCTGCAGTGAACACTGGGGGGCATCTATCGTTTCAGATCACGTTTTTCTCCAGATATATGCCCAGGAGTGCGATTGCAGGGTCATATGGTAGCTCTATTTTTAGTTTTTTAAGAAACCTCCATACTGTTCTCCAGAGTGGCTATACCAATTTACATTCCCACCAACAATGTAGGAGGGTTCCCTTCTCTCCACACTCTCTCCAGCATTTATTGTTTGTGGATTTTTTTTGATGATTCATTACCTGTCAGATCACCTTGGCAAAGCATAGCTTCTTTTTAAAAATCTCTTTTTTCAGGTATAGGTTACATACAATAAAAGTCACCAATTTTGAGTATACGTTATGAAGAGTTCTGACAAATTTTATATACCCCCTTGGAAGCAGCAACTACTACAGTCAAAATATAAGAAATTTTCATTACTCCCCAAAGTTCCCATGCATCTATCTCAGTCAACCAGTACCTGAATCCAAGCCACAGGCAAACATGAATACACTTTCATCATCTAGAAAAGATCTGTCATTTCTGGAGTTTCATATAACGCAAGTATACACTATGTACTCTTTTGTGTCTATCTTTTCACATAATATTTCAAGTGATAGAGAAACTCAGTGATCTCTCTTTCAAAGCAACCATGTTATCTACCCCCAGGACAAACAATACTAAGAGATCTGCAAGACCTACATGAGGACTGAAAGTCAAGCACTGATACGTATTGGGGAAGGATATTCATATGAGAAATCTATATAATTGCTTATAGGCAATTATCTGCCATCCGTGCTGAAAGATGATTACTTGGGACCATTTGAATGATGGCTGAGACGGTAAAGAGTTGCCTGCAATGAGGGAGACCTGGGTTCGATTCCTGTGTTGGGAACATTCCCTGGAGGAGGGCATGGCAACCCACTCTAGTATTCTCACCTGGAGAATCCCCATGGACAGAGGAGCCTGGCAGTCTACAGTCCATGGGGTCACAAAGAGTCGGACATGACTGAGTTATCAAACACAGCACATTTGAATGATAGATCAACTAACATCTTTTGAAGCCAACTGCCCTCTTCCTTTGCATATATTCTATTTCCACCATTCTCTAGAATGTCTGTTCACTGGATACCTGAATTCACTACCACCCTCCAACTGACCCAACAATCTTATGATAGAGAACCAGAGTATGTCGTAGAGAAACTGCTAGACTTTGGCAGGAAAACTACCAAGCCAGTTAAGAAGATTATGGTCCACAGAAGCAGACATAGAAGCATACTTCCAGAAAAATCTTCTGACCTGACTTTCCCAGAGAAGGTAATGAAGTAGTGTGGCAGTGTCAAAATATTTGACTGCTGCCTACTATGTCTATGTCTGGGTTAATGAGCTCTGCAAAAGAAGAGACAGCAAGCATCTGAATTCTAGCTCTTGCATTAGTTATCTTTGGTTCTGAAAGCTCTTGGTTTGTTCATTTTGTTTATAACTACCAGGACTTAAAATATGTTATTCTAGGAAACATTCTCCCCTGGACAAATTTAAAATTTTTCTTCCCTTCCAACATTTGCCTTTTTAACTCATTTTTTGAGTGTTCTCAACAGGATAAAACCACCTCCAGATTGACACATTTTCCCCTTAAGCTACATTAATGTCTTGAGTAAATTTTCTGCCTATATTTGCTCCTTAAGGTGAATTTGCATATCTCTGCTATGATCCATTATGCTCTGATTTTCAAGGTATAATACTGAGGTCAGTTCTCTAATTGACCCTGAGGTGAGTCCTATAAAATGCCACTTTTTTGGCCTGCCCACATTTTTTGAAGTGCCACGCATGTAGTAGGAAGCCAAGCCAAGTAAAGTAGCATCAGTGAGTTGAGAAGACAGAGACTGGATGTTAGAGAAGTTAAAATAACCAGAATTTGAGAAGTTGAGTGCCAGAGAGAGAGAACTATGAGAGAAATTTGCTGGGGGTTCCCTGTACCTATTCTGATAAATATTCAGATGTATCTGCAAAGGGTGAAATATCAAAAGGCTAGGCAAATAACAGTTACCAGAGAGATTTAGGTTGAACAATTTCTAGTGCTCACACAGGAATGGAAGACCTTTGGTTGTCATTCAGCAAAAGTAGATAAATTTTACTGAAATCTGGAGCATTCAGTAGAAATCTCAAAAGAGTTAGTTTTCTGTGGCTACTCTAACAAATTACCACAAACTTGATCACTCAAAACAATAGAAATCTATTCTTTCACAGTTCTGGAGGCTAGTAGCATAAAACCAACATGCCGTTAGGGGTGTACTCCCTCCAAAAGTTCTAGAGGAGAATCTGTTTCTTGCATTTTTTAGGTCCTAGTAGCTGATGGATGACTTGGCATTCCTTGACTTGTGGGTGCATCACAACAATTTCCACCAGCTTCTTCACGTCACTTTCATGTGTGTGTGGGTGTATTTGTGTAAACTCCCTCTGCCTCTCTCTTATAAGAACACATTGCATCTAGAGCATACCCAGATAAGTCAAGATAGTGAAAAAGTGGAGTTGTTAGTCACTCAGTTGTGTCCAATTCTATGCAACCCCATAGACTGTAGCCCACCAGGCTCCTCTGTCCATGATATTATCCAGGCAAGAATACAGGACTGGGCTGCGATTCCCTTTTCCAGGGGATCTTCCCAACCCAGGGATCGAACCCGTTTCCTGCACTGCAGGCAGACTCTTTACCATCTGAGCCACCATTTCAGCCACTAAATAAGGAAGCCTATTTAGTCACATATTTTTACATATATAATCATATTTACCCTTCTGTTACAAAAGATAATGTTCATGGGTTCTGAGGATTTAGAAACAAATATTTAGGGGGAGAAGGGAGCATTTTTTTCAACCTACAATAATACCCTAGTAGTAAGACTAGAGTAAGACATATTTGATCTACCCTAACAAAGCTGTAAAAGTTTTGAGAGTGACATCAGCATGATGACAAAGTAGGAAGCCCTGGGCCATCCTTTTCCCTACAAACACACCAATTCAGCAATAATTCACGGACACATTCTCTTTGTAAGAAATCCAGAAACAAAAGAATTAAACAACCATGAAACCAGACTGAAGCTGGTGGAGAGATTCAGGACATCCTTTTGCAGGAGTCCTTGCCCCCAGTGCAATGCCATATGATCATAGAGAGGCTCCCAAGACCCTAGATTTTGTACGGGGAGTTATAAGGGGATGATTCGTTTTTGCATCCAGTGTCCTGCCCTTCTGAGGAGGCTCCTCAGAGAACTGACCCCTGCCCTGTCAATCTTGCAGTTAGATGGGTCCACCACAGTCTATAAGTCTGAGGGAGAATGTAGACAATAGCTTGGGCCCACAGACACCATAGTTCCCCTTCCTGCTCAGCACAGAGCAAGTGGACACAAAAGACCAGGTCTCAGCTTCTCCTTGAGGAGGGAAAAAGTAGAGCCATATGTAAATGGTGCTCCTAAATTCTCTGGAGAAATGCCCCAGAGGATTGACCTCTGTCCTTCCAGACTTGCAGTTTGGATGAGTCTAGTAGGCTAGGAGAGAACACAGATAGCAGCTTCCATAGCTCTTCCTCTTACCTCAGCACACAGAAATATGAAGAAAAAAATTTGTTGGTGGGTCACTAAGGGTAATAGTGAGTGGTGCAACTTGTTTCCATCCCTTGATTCCAAGATCCATGAATTGTGACTATCGGAGAAATAGCTGTGCTGTGCTAAGTCTCTCAGTCGTGTCTGACTCTTTGCAACCCCATGGAGTGTAGCCCACCAGGCTCCTCTGTCCATGGAGATTCTCCAAGCAAGGATACTTGGAGTGGGTTGCCATGTCTTCCTTCAGGCGATCTTCCCAACGCAGGGGTTGAACCCAGGTCTCCCATATTGCAGGCAGATTCTTTACCATCTGAGCCACCAGGGAAGCCCAAGAATACTGGAGTGGGTAGCCTATCCCTTCTCCTGGGGAACTTCCCCATCCAGAAATCGAACCAGAGTCTCCTGTATTGCAGGTGGATTCTTTACCAGCTGAGCTACCAGGGAAGCCCATAACACCATATATTAGACATTGACTCAGAAACGTTGAGCCTTCTGGAGACCCTTGCCCCAGTCTTAGAGTACTTAGTACTTGCTGCGCTCGTTCGTGTCCGACTCTTAGCAACCCCATGGACCGTAGCCCACCAGGCTCCTCTCTCCATGTGATTTTCCTGGGAAGAATATTGGAGTGGGTTGCCATTTCCTTCTCCAGGGGATCTTCCCAAGCCAGGGATCAAACCCGAGCCTCTTGCGTCTCCTGCATTGCAGATGGATTCTTTACCACTGAGCCACCAGGGAAGCTCAGTCTTAGAAGGTAATGCCATCTAGCTGGCAATGTAACTGAGTCTTGAAAGGGCCATTCAATCTTTTTAACAAGCTATATGCTTCATGGTGCTTGGGAACAGAGTAAGGCCAGTGAATTCCATGAGTATGGGCCCACTGTCACACTGCTATTGCTGCAAAGTGAGTTCTTTGATCAAAGTGAATTCTTTGATCAGAAGCAATGATGTGTGCAATAACATTACAGTGATTAAGGCCTTCCGTAAGTCCATGGATGATAGTTGTGGCAAAAATACTCAATGCAGGGAAGGTAAACAGTATCTAGAGTCCTTATTCCAGTAAGGACAAAACACAGTCCCTTTCATGATCACTTGCGATCAGGTAGCTGGTGAACAAGTAGACACCAAATTTAAATTTTAAAAACATAATAGCACTTACCATTGCTCAAATTGGGCTTCCCTGGTGACTCAGACAGTAAAGAATCTGCCTGCAATGAGGGAGACCTGGGTTCAATCCCTAGGTTGGGAAGATCCCCTGGAGAAGGAAATGGCAACCCACTCCAGTATTCTTGCCTGGAGAATCCCATGGACAGAGGAGCCTGGCAGGCTACAGTCCATAGGGTCGCAAAGAGTCAGACATGACTGAAGTGACTTAGCATGCATTTCACAAAAAGTAAAAGAATTAGACGTAAACCTAACAAACATGTAAAGGAGCTGTATGAAAACTACAAAATAAAAGGAACCAAACAAGATCTAACTGTATGGAGAGATATAGCATGTCCATGAATTAGAAGACTCGAAAAAGTAAAAATGTCAGTCCTCCTCAAATTCATATATTTATGTAATTCCTACCAAAATCCAAACAAGATTTTTTGTAGACCATATAATATCTATTATGTAGTTTTATAAACAATTTACCTACAGAAATATCTTGCCTAATTTTGACAGGGATTACTATAAAACTTATATGAAAAGTCAATGGAATTAGAATAGCTAAAAACAGTTTTAAAAAAGCACAAATTGGGAAAATCAATCTATCCTATTTCAAGATTTATTATATAACTACAGTAATAAGGACTGTCTGATATTGGCAGAGTGATAGAGACACAAATCAATGAAGAAGAATAGAAAACCTAGAAACAGACATACACAAATATACCCAACTGCTTTTGGCAAAAGTGCAAAAACAATTCAGTGAAGGAAAAAAAAGCATTTTTAAAAACAAATGGTATTGGAACAGTTGGAAATCCACAGGGGAAAAACATTCATAGTATACAAAAGTTAACTCAGTTTATTGAGCTAATAAATGCTTGTTATCACTCTAAAAAATTAACTCAATTTTTAAACTTTGAAACCAAACATAGGCAACAAAAGCGAAGTAAAAAAAAAAAAAAGTGGAGCTACATGAACTTTAAGTTTCCAAAGGACAAAGAAAAGATAAAATATTTGCAAACCATATATCTGATAAGGAGCTAACACCAAAATACATAAACTATTACAACTCAATAACAAAAACCCTCAAACAACCCAATAAAAAATTGGCAAGGAATGCATGTACACTGTTGGTGGGAATGTAATTGGCATAGTCACTATGGAAAACAATATGGAGGTTCTTCGAGCTATTAAATTTAGAATTACCATATGATCCAGCAATTCCAATTCTAAGTATATACCCAAAAAATGAAATCAATGTCTCAAAGAACTATCTGTACCTCCATGTTTTTTACAGCATTATTTACAACATCCAAGACTTGGAAACAACCTGTCAACAGATGAATGGATAAAGAAAATGTGATATATATGTGAACGTGTGTGTATGTGTATGAGTTCAGCAATAAAAAAGAAGAAAATTCTGACCTTTGTAGCAGCAGGGGTGGACCTTTATGGCATTGTGCCAAGTGAAAGAAGTCAGACAGAGAAAAACAAATATTGTATGATCTTACTTATATATAGAACCTAAAATATCAAGCTCATATGTAGAATCTAAAAAAATCAAACAAAGCATCAGAGAACATATTGGTGATCACCAGGGGCAAGAAGGTGAGCGAAATGGGTGATATGGTCAAAGGGTACAAACTTCCATTTATAAGATGATTCAGTTCTAGAGATGTAATGTACAGCATGATGACTAAAGCTAAGACTACTGTAAATTTGAAAACTGCTAAGAGCCTAGATCTTAAAAGTTCTCACCATACACACAAAAAGATAACTGTGTGAAATGGTGGATATGTTAGCTAATCTTATTGTGATACAATTTCACAATGCATACATATATCAAATCATCACTTTGTACACCTTAAACATAAATATGTCTATTAGTTTCACAGGAAAAAATCCAAGATAGGAAATTGTACTTTAGTCAGAAAGTCAAAGTCAATTGAAAATTTTTTAAATATCCATTTTCCTTCAAAAGAACCCATAATGAAACCTGTGGTATAATGATATACTGAGCTGACTGACTCAGTCTTTGCTTATATTTCTCCACATTTGTAACCAGAATATGTTGGTTACTCAATACCAATGTAATGGTTGTAATGGTTAATTAACTATATGCAAGAAAATATATAAAGTAAATAATTCCTCCCTCCAAAATTGGGAAAAGACTTGACTAGGCATTTTTCCAAAGATGACATGCAAATGGCTAACAGGTATATGAAAAGATGCTCAACATCACTCATCATCAGAGAAATATAAATCAGAATCCCAATGGGATATTACCTCACAGCTGTTAGGGTGGATATTATCAAAAAGTCAAAGCACATTTAAACCCTTATTGGATACATGACTTGCACATATCTTCTACTCAGTAGGTTGTCTTTTCATTTTGTTGATGGTTTTGTTTGCTATACAGAAGTTTTTAGTTTGATGTAGTCCCATGTGTTTATTTTTGTTTTGTTTCCCTTGCCTGAGGAGACAAGTCCAGAAAAATACTACTATCCCCAATGACAAAGAATGTGCTGCCTATGTTTTCCTCTAGGAGTTTTATGGTCTCAGGTCTTACACTCAAGTCTTGAATGCATTTTGTGTTGATTTTTGTGTATGGTGTGAGCTAGTGATCTGGTATCATTTTTGTTTTGTATCTGGCTGTCCACATTTCCCAAAACCATTTATTGAAGAAACTATCCTTTTTCTTGGAGCAGGCGATGGCACCCCACTCCAGTACTCTTGCCTGGAAAATCCCGTGGGCGGAGGAGCCTGATAGGCTGCAGTCCTTGGGGTCGCAAAGAGTTGGACATGACTGAGCAACTTGCCTTTCACTTTCACTTTCATGCACTGGAGAAGGAAATGGCAACCCACTCCAGTGTTCTTGCCTGGAGACTCCCAGGGATGGGGGAGCCTGGTGGGCTGCCGTCTATGGAGTCGCACAGAGTCGAACACGACTGAAGTGACTTAGCAGCAGCAGCAGCAGCATCCTTTCTCTATTATGTGTTCTTTGTTCCTCTGGCATAAATTAATTGTCCATATATATGTGGGTTTATTTCTGAGCTCTCAGTTCTATTCCATTGATCTCTGTATCTGGTTTTCTGAAAATACTATGCCATTTTAATATACAGTAGCTTTGTAATATAGTTTGAAAGCAGGGAGTGTAATACCTCCAGATTTGTTCTTTTTTCCCCAGGATTGCTTTCACTACTCAGGGTCTTTTGTGATTCCATATAAATTGTTTCTATTTTTTGCTCTATTCCTGTGGGGAAAAAATGTTTTTGGAAATTTGATAGGGCTTGCATTGAATGGAATTCACACAACTCAACAATAATAAAAACTAACCACTCTATTCAAAATGGGCAGAGAAGCTAAACAGACATTTTTCCAGAGAAGACATACGTATGGCCAATGCGCACATGAAAAGATGTTCAATGTCACTAATTCTTAGGAAAATGTAAATCAAAACCACAATGAGATATAACCTCATGCTGCAGAGAATGAGTATTATCAGAATCATTTAACAGAATTCAACACCTATTCCTGACAAAACTCAGCAAACTAGGAATATAAGAAGACTTCTTCAACTTTATGAGACCTCTTTTTTTTTTTTTTTTGGCTGCACCACACAGAATGCAGGATCTTATTTCACTGACCAGGGATTGAACTCATGCCCCCTGCAGTGAAAACACAAAGCCCTAACCACTGGACTGCCAGGGAATTCCCAATATAAGAGACATCTATTTTATTAAAAAAAACAAAACCTGCTAACATCATACTCAATGATAAAAAAAAAAAAATTAATGGTTTTCACCTAATCAGGAAAAGGCAAGGATGTCCACTCCCACTGCTTCCTTTCCATTTATTAATCACTGTAATAGGCAAGAAAAAGATGGTAAGTCATTGTGATTGGAAACAAAGGTGTAAAATGTTTATATTTGCAAATACCATGATTGTGTATGTAGAAAACCCTGAAAGTGAAGTCGCTCGGTCGTGTCCAACTCTTTGCGACCCGGTGGAGTGTAGCCTACTAGGCTCCTCCGTCCATGGAATTTTCCAGGCAAGAGTACTGGAGTGGGTTGCCATTTCCTTCTCCAGGGGTCTTCCTGACCCAGGGATCTAACCAGGGTATCCCACATTACAGGCAGACACTTTACCATCTGAGCCACCTGGGAAGCCCCGTAAAAGAGAATCTGTTTTAAAAAAAAATCCTAGAACTAATAAGTTAATTTAATAAGGACAGAAGATACAAGTTGAACACACAAAAATCAATGGCATTTTTATATACTAGCAACAATTGATTGGAAATGGAATTTAAATATAATGTAGACCCCCTGTCTTAAAGTGAACTGATTTGATACTTTATTACATCTGTAAAATTCCTTCACATTAGCACCTAGATTAGGGCTTAATTGCATAATTTGGAGATGCTGTGTGTATACCAGATAGCAGGGATCTTGGGACCTGTCTTAGAATTCTATCTACCACAAGTACTGATACACTTAACAGTATTGATACACTTAACAGTATCACTGACTCAATGGACATGAGTTTGAGCAAACTGCGGGCGATAGTGGTGGTGCTAGTGGTAAAGAACCCACCTGCCAAACACAGGAGACATAAGAGATGCAGGTTTGATCCCTGGGTCAGGAAAATTCTTTGCAGAAGGAAACGGCAACCCAACCCACTCCAGCATTCTAAGACTGAAGCCACTCAGCACTTAGCACGAGTGGAGACAGTGAAAGACAGGGAAGCCAGGAGGGCTGCAGTTCATGGGGTCACGAGGAGTAGGACACGATTTAGCAACTGAACATCAAGAGAAGCTAGTCAAAAGAAGAAATACACATGCTGAATTAATTCACTCACATAAAATTCCAGAAAGAGCAAGGATAATCTGTAATGAGAGAAAGTAGATCAGTAGATGTGCCTTTCTGGGGTTGGGATGTACTATTGATTGTAAATGGGCACAAAGGTACTTTAGGGATAATGGAAATGTACTATATGTCGATTGCAGTGTTGATTACACAGGCATACACATTCATCAAAACTCTCTGAACTCTTTAGATGACTGTATTTTGTGATATATAAAGTATGTATCATTTCAATTGATCTTTCAAGTGAAGGCAAAAGGAGATTTTTTTAGATGAACAAAAGCTGAATCAATTTCATATCATAAGATCTGAACTATAAGAATGACAAAAGGAAGGCATTTAGCCTGAAAAAAAATGATGGCAGATTAAAATTTCCATATATACAAAGGAATGAACAACACCAGAAATAGCATATATGAGTAAATGCAAAAAGAGGGGTTTTTTTCTCATTTTGTTGGCTGTCTACATAAAAAATAAAAGTAATTTATTATTGAATTTATAACATAGGTAACAATAAAATGAACAATAACACAAAAGATGTGAAGGAGTAAATGGCAATATTCTGTTCCAAGTTTCTTGCATTATACATGAAGTGGCATAGTATTGTGCTATTTTGCTGCATAGCATATGGATCATAGGGCTTCCCAGGTGGCATTAGTGGTAAAGAACCTGCATGCCAATGCAGGAGACACAAGAGACACGGGTTCAATCCCTGGGTCGGGAAGATCCCCTGGAGGAGGGCATGGCAACCCACTCCAGTATTCTTGCCGGCAGAATCACATGGACAGAGGAGCCTGGTGGGCTACGGTCCACAGTGTCACAAAGAGTCAGACATGACTGAAGTGACTTAGCAAGTACATAAGGATCATAAGGCTTCCTAGGTGACTCAATGGTAAAGAATCTACCTGCAATGCAAGAGACGTGGGTTCAGCCCCTGGGTTGAGAAGATCCCCTAGAGCAGGAAATGGCAACCCAGTCCAGTATTCTTGCCTGGGAAATCCCACAGACAGAAGAGCCTGGTGGGCTACAGTCCATGGGGTCCCTAAAGAGCCAGACATGACTTAGTGACTAAACAACAACAATGATACGGATCATAGGCTATGATAAGCTAAAGAGGCATATTTTAAACCCCAGAAATACCACTAAAAAAAAAAACAAATACATATAGGTAATTAGCCAATTGGAGATAAAATGGGATACTAAAAGAGAGTCAAATTTAAAAAATCAAGAAAAGGAGAAAAATGATCAAAGAACATATAGAACAGTTAGAAAAGAAATAGAAAGACGTTAAAAATTAAACTAACAGTGTATATAATGAAGTCATGAAGATTTTTGAAACATTCAATTAAAGATAGATATTTTCAGATTAGATTTTAAAAGACAACTGCATAGTCAAAGCTATCTTGTGAAAGAAAAGCCGAACTGAAGGGATCAGGCTCGCTACCTTCAGAATATACTACAAAGCTATCAAAACAGTATGGTACTGGCGCAAAAAACAGAACTAGATCAATGTAACAGGGTAGAAAGAACAGGGAGAAGCCCATGCATCTGTGGTCACCCAATCTTTGACAAAGGAGGCAAGCATATAAATGGAGACAAGACAACCTCTTCAATAAGCTGTGCTGGGAAAACAGGACAGCTACATGTAACAGAATGAATTTAGAACACTCACTAACATCACACACAAAAATAAACTCAAAATGGATTAAAGACCTAAATGTAAGGTCAGAAAGTGTAAAACTCTCAAAGGAAAATATAGGCAGAACATTCTTTGACACAAATCGCAGCAATATCTTTTTGCATCCACCTCTTAGAGTAATGAAAATAAAAACAAAAATAAACAAGTGGAATCTAATTAAACTTAAAAGCTTATGCATAGCAAATAAAACCATAAAAAATGAAAAGACAGCCCTCAGAATGGAAGAAAATATTTGCAACTGAAGCAACCAAGGGATTAATTTCCAAAATATACAAGCAGCTCATGCACCTCAATATAAAAAAAGAAGCCAACCCAATTAAAAAATGGGTGGAAGATTTAAATAGACATTTCTCCAGAGAAGACATACAGAAAGTCAACAGGCACATGAAAAGATGCTCAACATCACTAATTATCAGAGAAATGTAAATCAAAACTACAGTGAGGTATCACATCACACAAGTCTGAATAGCCATCATCAAATGTCTACAAACAATAAATGCTGGAGAGGATATAGAGAAAAGGGAACCCATTTGCATGGTTGGTGGGAATGGAAACAACCTAAATGTCCATAGACAGAGGAATGGATAAAGATGTGGTATATAATATATACAATGGAATATTACTCTGCCATTAAAAAGAATAAAATAATGCCATTAGCAACAACATGAATGGACCTAGAGATTGTCATACTAAATGAAATAAGTCAGTCAGAGAAGGAGAAATATCATATGGCATCCCTTTTATGTAGAATCTAAAAAGAAATGATACAAATAAACTTACTTACAAAACAGAAAAAGACTCACAGATTGAGAGAATGAATTTATGGTTGCCAGGGAGAAAGATGGGGGAAGAGATAGGGAGTTTGGGGTGGACATGTACACACCGCTATATTTAAAATGGATAAGCAACAAGGACCTATTGTATAGCACATGGCACTCTGCTCAGTGCTATGTGGCAGCCTGGATAGAAGGGGAGTTTGGGGGAGAATGGATAAAGTCTACAAACAATAAATGGTGAAGAGGGTATAGAAAAAATGGAACCCTCTTACACTGTTGGTGGGAATGTAAATTGGTGCAGCCACTACGGAAAACAGTATGGAGGTTCCTTAAAAAAACAAAAATAGACTTACCATATGATTCCACTATTTTGTTCTTCAGCATATATCTGGAGTAAACTATAATTCAAAAAGATACATATATTCCAGTGTTCATTGCAGCATTTTTTAATTAATATAATAGCCAGGATATGAAAACAACCTAAGTGTCTATCAACAGAAGAGTCAATAAAGATGTAGTACCTATATACAATGGAATATTACTCAACCATAAAAAACAATGAGACAATCCCATTTGTAGCAACATGGATGGACCTAGAGACTATCATACTAAGTGAAGTAAGTCAGACAGAGAAAACAAGAATCATATGATATCACTTATATGTAGAATCTAAAAATGGTACAAACTAGGAGATAAAAGAAATACACAAATATATTTGGAGATGTCAATAATTATCTTAGTATGAATAAGACAAGACATGAATTCATTATGATAATACTTGATCAACAGTATCAATCAAAGCTTTGATTGATATTTATAAAACACTATATGCAACAACTTCAAAATATATATCCTCAGGAGCATACAGGAAATTCACTAAGATTGACCACATGTTGGGCCATTAAATAAGATTCAATATATGTAGAAGGGCTGAAGTTATGCAAAGTATTTTTTCTTACCACAAAAGAATTAAAGACAAATAGAAATATATATTTTAGAAAGCCCAAGTATGAAATTATCACACTTTTAAATCATGGGACAAAGAAGAAATGACAAGGAAAACTAGAAAATATTGTGAACAGAATGAAAAGTTAAAACTGTATATAGCTAAAGCAGTATATGGAAGGAAAGGTACAGGTCTAAATGATTTTTTTCTACTTATTTAGCTATGATTGACAAATTTAAAATTGTATATGTCTAAGGTGTACAACATGATGTTTTGATGTAAGTATACCTTGTGAAATATACCAAAGTGGAGCTAATTAACATATCCATAGCCTCACACCGTTATCATTGTGTGAGAGTTGAAAACACTTAAAACCTACTCTCTTTGCAAATTATAAGTATACAAAACATTATTAACTGTAATTATCATACTGTACATTACATCTCTAGATCTTATTCATCTTATAATTGAAAGTTTACACCCTTTGACCAATATCTCTTTATTTCTCCCATCCCACAGTCCCTGGCAACCATCATTCCATTCTGTTTGACTATATTCCCTTTCTCTTTAGGTTCCATATACATGCAAGACAACTGGCAGCTGGAGTAATTACTGCCTTGATCCTTAGAGGGGAAAGATTGAAGGCGGGAGGAGAAGGGGACGACAGAGGATGAGATGGTTGGATGGCATCACTGACTCCATGGACATGAGTTTGAGCAAGCTCCGGGAGCTGGTGATGGACAGGCAAGCCTGGTGTATTGCAGTCCATGGAGTTGCAAAGAATCAGACATAACTGAGCGACTGAACTGAACTGAGAGGGGAAATAAGGTATATGGCGGCACATTACAGTATACACGTATTAATAGAATGACCTGGTTTATTCCACCTTAAATACCCTTTCCCCCAATCTTCATTCATGTCTAATCCCTCTAGCATCATACTCTGTTCTAATTCCTCGTTATTTAGTTCTGAGTGCTTCCACATCAAATCTCAGATATTCTTGATTAATTAGGAAATATGGAGAGGGTGCTGACCTCATTATTCTCAGAAACCTCAGTAGCATAGATAGAATACCTCAAGCTAACCTAAGTTACTCAAGATGGTGTCTATCAAGGCCCTACCCCTAGAAGTGCTCCATCTGAGTTTGTTGTGAATCTAGTAAGCCATGTCCAAAGGAGCCAGTATATTTAGGTTGTAGAGTTCTCAGACTTGCCTGGATTCAACGAGGTGCTTACCCACAGCAGCCTAAAACAAAGCACTGAAGAGTTTAAACTATCGCCAATGAAGGAAGTTGGAGGTCAGAGCCAGAAAAGGAGCACCCATCAAGTCTGAGGGATAAGGCAAGGTCTTAAACATTAAAAAAAACAACAACAACAACAAAAAGGCAGTATTTTCTTACATTAACCTGTCTAGGTGGCCAGCCGGCCACCTATACTATTTGGAAATTCTCTACATTAAATGTGTATTTTTCATTAGAATTTGTACACAAATAGCATGAGGAAATGGTGGTCCAAAGAGCGGAGCACTTAACCAGGGATTTAGAGAAAAAATGTCTAAAGAAACACAACTCTGTCACTTACTCATATCACATACAATAAATCACTTAACCTAACTGAGACTCACATTTTTCTCATATCTAAGATGAAAATATGAATACAGTACCCATTTCCCAGAGTTGTTGCTGGGATTCAGTGAATTAGCAAATATAAAACTGGCTTCGCATTAGTGGTTAGTGAAAATGACTCAAGTAACAGTGATACAGGCTAAGTCCTAGATGGACCTGCTTCAGGCAGATCTGTAAGAAGATACTCCTCAGCACATCACAGCACTACAGGCCATCCATTAAATGGACAACTTTTCCGTTTGTGTTCATAAAAATTAGTTCCTGATTGACTCTTTTATATCTTTTGGAGCAGCTCACTCTCTCGGTTCTCCTGTAACCAGCTGTCAAGGTGGTCTCATGAGGTCTTTTCACTGATCTGTAGCCTCTGGCTGCACTTCCTGTTTTCGCTAATGAACTTAAGGTTCTTAGTCTGCTGTCTTCCCTTTCTTTCTTTCTTTTTCTTTCTTTCTTTTTTTCTCTCTCTCCTCTCATATGTTTAGAGTGCAGCTGCCCTTCCTCCAAGCACAACCAGATATACTGGAATTTGCTTCTTTCTCAAAAACAAGATCCTCCCTATATGGATTCTACTGAAGATCATACCAGAAAATAGAAGATATCAAAAACAACAGACTCCAAGGTGTATCAGTAGGTTACAGAACATAGATTTTTCACCATCCCCATTCTCTATCATTCAAAACTCCCTTTTGAGTTGGGTCTTCGACCCCGGTAAGTGGAGCTCCCCCTTTCCGCCCACCTTCAATTTCCTGATTGCCACCTGAGGGTGCATTCTACATCCTTTGAAAGCTCCTCTTCTCATCTTGAATACATGCAATGCCCTAAATATCCCTTTCTCTAAAGGCCAGGAGGCAGCTCTGAGGTAATCCAGACAGACTGACCCCTTGCTCACGAAACCTCTGGATATTTTATTGCTCACATTGCTCCTCACAGTCTGCAGCTCCGCTCCTGCTTAGTTTTTCCACTTTATAATAAAAGTTATCCTGCTTTCCAGCTCTCATTCGTCATGTTTTATGTCTGTATTCTGACTAGTGTACTTCATTCAGAGGACACTCGGCCATTTCAAAAACCAAGATACAATCTTTGTTCTTTTCCATGCCCACAACTATTCTAGCGCCTAAGAATAGTAATGTGTGCTCCTTCCTGGAAGAGCAGTAGAATTGATCACAGACACAATTCTAATATGCTCCCCAGACACAGCCATGTACACGACCCAAGCTGGCCTCACTTCAACCATCTCCATGGAAACTAGAAAAAGTATGCATTTTGAGCAGCCAGAGGTCAAGTCCCTGCGGCACATATATTTTCCACACTGAACGATGCAGGTGAAAATGACTCAAGTAACAGTGATACAGGCTAAGTCCTAGATGGACCTGCTTCTCCCTAGCCAACCATCAAAGGTCACACTGAGGTTTCTCAATTTGCCATAATACCACCAACTGACAGAATGTTATCATAAACTTTCTTAGCCTTGCTATCCAACTAGCTAAATTTTCAAAGAGGAACAAGCTTTGAGAATCTATGGCCTCTTTTTCTCCATCACCCAGGCATGAAACGCCCTGACCCATGGGGCCATCCATTCATTCATTCATGAAACAATTTTGTGTGAAAAGAATTTGCAGAATGGTGCATTACTATGTTGTTCTTGCCGCCTCCTATATAAACAGCCTTAGGACTGAGCTGTCCAGTGCTGTAGAAAGAGTCACTGTCAAGGTGACATCATTAAGGTGATGACATAGATTGTTCATGATTTTAGTCCCGCCTTAGGAGAAAACGAACTAGTCACTATCCATAGAAAAGACTCCATTGTGAAAATTCCAGAACCCAGGGATAAGGCTGAAACACCTCCCTGGACCACAGAGACTGAGAAGGACTACATGGGAAGGATACTTGGACCACAAGGCCCTTCCCCCATGCCAGCACAGTGCTGCACTGAGAGGGCCTCCCTGAGCTTTTGGTTCCTCCTGTTGGAACATAGAGCCCAAGGTATTACAGGACACTTCCAGGAAGGCCCACTTAAGTTTCATCTAATGGGGATCACTGGAAGAATCTATGGGGCTCAACTACTAGAGATCAGATAGGGACTGAGAAAGAGGACAGGATTTATAGCAACCAGCACTCAGCTCTTACAACTCAACAGCAGGAAAACAAATACTCTGATTAAAAAATGGACAAGAGGAGGAGTCAAAATGGCAGAATAGGGTGATGTGGCCTTTGTGTCTCTTCATGGGTACATCAAGAATACATCTACAAATGGAACAGTTCTCATAGGGTACTTGCTGAACATTAGCAGAAGACTTCGGAGACCTAATATGGCTTCCCTGGTGGCTCAGACGGTAAAGCGTCTGCCTGCAATGCAAGAGACCCGGGTTCAATTCCTGGGTCAGAAAGATCCCCTAGAGAAGGAAATGGCAACCCACTCCAGCACTCTTGCCTGGAAAATCCCATGGATGGAGGAGCCTAATAGGCTACAGTCCATGGGGTTGCAAAGAGTCGGACACGACTGAGCGAATTCACTTCACTTCACTTCAGAGACCTGAAAGGACAAGAAAAATCCTTTTGCAACCAGGTAGGATGAAAGAAAGAAAAGAGGAATCAGAAAAGGGACCAGCAACCCTGGAGGGAAGCTGAAGGTGAGGAGACGTTCCTTCACTCAGAAAAAGCCCTCACAGTGAGGAAATTAGCTCCAACAGAGAGGGACCTTCTGGGGATCTAAGAGGAATAATGCAGGACATGGACAAAGGAAGAACCGTATGGTCTGTGCCACAGCCCTGCGCACCCCAGCCTGAGTTGTGTGTCTCCTGTTGCAGAGGGGGGCTCAGTACTGGAAAGTGAGGTTTGGAGAGGGTGTGGACAGCTGTGGGTTGTGAAAAGACAGCCTTAAGGGACACAGGTGAGGAGTTCCACAACCAGGTATGGCCACCATACTCCCCCCAGTCTTGAGTGAGTAAGTGTGCCCTAATCAGCCACTGCTTTTGACTTCTCTCACCTGGGCAGGGAACAGATGACTGAGGGTGGCACACACACAGCTGCTGCTGCTGCTAAATCGCTTTAGTCATGTCCGACTCTGTGCAACCCCATGGACGGCAGCCCACCAGGCTCTGCCATCCCTGGGATTCTCCAGGCAAGAGTACTGGAGTGGGTTGCCATTTCCTTCTCCAATGCATGAAAGTGAAAAGTGAAAGTGAAGTCACTCAGTCATGTCCAACTCCTAGCGACCCCATGGACTGCAGCCCACCAGGCTCCTCTGTCCATGGGATTTTCCAGGCAAGAGTACTGGAGTGAGGTGCCGTTGCCTTCTCCAGCACACACACAGAGGTGGGGCCAAAACCAAAGCTGAACCCCAGGGGCACTGTGGCTAAGGAAGAGGACTGGAAATCTTTCCATGCATCTGCACAAGACACAGATTAAATCCCTGTGATTGGCTTGCTAAATCCTGCATCTGTGGAATATCTCAATAGACATCAAGCGTTCCCACAACTGAGACCAGTCTAGCTTTAGCAGCAGTGGAATCTGGGGCAAGCATACATGCGCATTGGGCCAGGTCAGAGTCTGAGCTGGTCCCACAGTGCACACAGCAGGTCCAGAGACCTACCTAGAAGTATCTACCTCAACACCAAGACCTGGCTCCACCCAAGTGCCTGCAGGCTCTGGTGCTAGACACCTCATGCCAAACAACCAGCAAGACAGGAATATAGCACCACTCATCAGCAGACAGGCTTAAAGTCATACTAAGCTCACAGACACCCCAAAACACATCACCTTATGCAGTTTCTACCCATCAGAGAGAAAAGACTCAGCTCCACCCACCAGAATGCAGGCAACAGTTCCTCTCACCAGGAAGTCTACACAAGCCCCTGGACCAACCTCACCCATCAGAAGATAGACAACAGAAGCGAGAGGACTATGGATTCTCCAGAGTACATCACATCTTGGGGAACAAAACAAGTCTCAGTATATTTAATAAAATTAAAATCATATGAAGCATCTTTTATGACCACAGCAGTATGAGACTAGAAAAGAGTTACAGAGAAAAAACTGCAAAAAACACAAACACATGGAGGCTAAACAATATACTACTAAATGAACAAGAGATCATTGAAGAAATCAAAGAGAAAAAAAACTAGAAAAATTACCATGAAAACACAATGACCCAATACGCATGGGATGCAGCAAAAACACTTCTAAGAAGGAAGTTTATAGCAATATAATCTTACCTCAGGAAACAAGAGAAATCTCAAACAGCTGACCTTACACCTAAAGCAACTAGAAGAACAAGAACAAACAAAATCCAAAGGTAGTAGAGGAAAGAAATCATAAAGGTCAGAGCAGAAATAAATGAAATAGAGACAAAGAAAACAGTAACAAAGATCCATGACACCAAAGGCTGGTTCTTTAAGAAGATAAACAAAATTGATAAACCTTTAGCCAGACTCATCAAGAAAAAAAAGGGGAGAGGACTTGAACCAATAAAATTATACATGAAAAAGGCAAAGTTATAATAAACACAAAAGAAATATTAATACAAAGGATCATAAAAAACTATTACAAGCAACTATATGTCCCTGTCCTAGAAGAAATGGACAAATTCTTAGAAAAGTACAACCTTCCAAGACCAAACCAAAGAGAAACAAAATATGAACAGACCAATCACAAGCACTGAAATCAAAACTGTGATCAAAAATCTTCCAACAAACAAAAGCCCAGGGCCAGATGGCTTCATAGGCAAATTCTATCAAATGTTTAGAGAAGAGCTAACACCTATCCTTCTCAAACTCTTCCAAAAAGTTGCAGAGGGAGGAACACCCCAAAGCTTATTCTATGAGGCCATCATCACCCTGATACCAAGACTAGACAAAGACATCACACAACAAAGAAAATTACAGACCAATGTCACTGATGAACATAGATATAAAAATCCTCAATAAAATACTAGCAAACAGAATCCAACAACACATTGAAAAGGATCATACACCATTATCAACGGGAGTTTATCCCAGGGATGCAAGGATTCTTCAACATATGCAAATCAATCAATGCGATATACCATATTAACAAATTGAAAGATAAAAACCATAGGATAATCTCAGTGGTTACAGAAAAAGCTTTCAACAAAATTTAACACCCATGTATGATTAAAAAAAAAAAAACGCTCCAGAAAATCAGCATAGAAGGAACCTACCTCAACATAATAAAGGCCATATACAACAAATCCACAGCAAATATTATTCTCAAGGGTGAAAAACTGAAAGTATATTCTCTAAGATCAGGAACAAGACAAAGGTGCCCACTCTCGCCACTATTATTCAACGTTGTTTTGGAAGTCCTAAGCCATGGCAATCAGAGAATAAAAAGAAACAAAAGGAATCCATATTGGAAAAGAAGAAGTAAAACTCTCACTGTTTGCAGATGACATGATACTGTACAAAGAAAAGCCTAAAGATATCATCAGAAAATTATGAGTTAATCAATAAATTTAGTAAAGTCACAGGATACAAAATCAGTACACAGTGTTGGTATATTGCAAAAACCAACACAATATTGCAATTATCCTTCAATTAAAAATAAAGAAAAAAATTTTAAATCAATACACAGAAATCCCTTGCATTCCTATACACTAACAATGAAAAATCAGAAATAAAAATTAAGGAAACAATCTCATTCACCACTGCAACAAAAAGAATAAAATACCTAGGAAAAAACCTACCTAACGACACAAAAGACCTGGATGCAGAAAACTGAAAGATGCTGATGAAAGAAATCAAAGATGACACGAACAGATGGAGAGATATTCCTGGATTGGAAGAATCAATGAAAATGACTATACTAACTCAAAGCAATCTACAGATTCAATGCAATCCCTATCAAATCACCAAGGGCATTTTTTTCACAGGACTAGAACAAAAAAATCTCACAATGTGTATGGAAACACAAAAGATCACAAGCAGTCAAAACAATCTTGAGAAAGAAAAACAGAGCTAGAGAAATCAACTTTCCTGACTTCAGGAAACCTACAGTAATAAGATAGTGTGGTATTGGCACAAAAAAGAAATATAGATCAATGAAACAAGATACAAAGCCCAGAGAATTTTCTGTAATTTCAACCTCTCACCCTCTACTGGCTTCTTAAATAAAATGTCTACTCTTGCTCAGATTACTCAACTCCCATTTACTCCGAATCTGCTACTTTCATGCTCCTGCTTCAATGACAATAGCTCTGGAAGAGTTCACAAATATCTCTCATATTGCTACTGTGAGTGAGCATACCTCAGTCTAACCTTATTTGACCTTTCACAACCTTAGACAGTTGCTGAATACAACTTGCTACACGTTTTCTCTTCCCTGACCTCAATGGCATCACTCTCTCACGGTTTTACTCTTCTCTCCACAGCTGCTGCTTTTCCTTCTCTTTTACTGGAATCTTTTTTCCCCCATTACTTAAATGTTGCTATTTTTCAGAGACTTGATCTTTCCAGGACTTACTACCATCTCAGACCATACCAGTTTTTTTTTAACTGACAATGCTCCAAAATCACCTGTGTAACACTTTTCAAAAAGTTTAACCAGATTCCATACCTAGAAAGTGTGGCCAGTAGACTTATTCTCCATCTTTCTTTCCTTTCTCCCTCCTTCCCTCCTCTCTTTCCTTCCTTCCTTCCCTTTTCCTCGTTTTATTCCTTCCACTATTTCTCCCTGCCTCTTTTTCACTCTATTTAACTCTCTTTCCTATTTTTTTCCCTCTCTCTCTCTCCCACCTAACCGATAACTAAGCATTTGCTGAGCACTTTATATATTTCAGATATTATGTTTTGCACAGTGAATGAAACAAAGACTGTAAACATATATACATTGCTTTAGAGGACATTGTAAAAAGCAGCTAAAATTGAATGTGAAAGCCCCATTTCGTACCCCAATCAAATCTTGCTCACCTTTATCATATGCATAAATTTGAATCCAGATCAAGACAGTGAATCTGATGCCTGAATTGCTATCCCCCTGGTGCGTTTTTGAGACTGGGGAAATGTTGAGGCATGTGAATGAGATGGTCAACTCTGCTCATTCTATTAGGAAGCAGATAATGTGACTATGTAGCACCACAACTCTGAGTTGCCCGCGATGAACTCTGAAATGAAACCTCTTCTCATTTACTGAAGAGGAGAAACAAGAGTAGCATGAAGACCTCACATACCATGGGATAATTATAATTTAAAAATAAAATAAAAAACAAGTGCTGGCAAGAATGTGGAGACACTGGAAGCCTTGTTCACTGTTGGTGGGAATGTAAATGGCAAAGCAGCTATAGAAAACAGTATGGTGGTTTTTTTAAAGTTAAAAGCAGAACTATCACATGATCCAGCAACCCCACTCCTGGGCATATATCCAAAAGCACTGAAAGAAAGGTCTTGAAGAAATAATGGCACACCGTGTACATAGATGCATTATTCACAATAGCCAAAAGGGAAAACAACCCAAGTGTTCACCAACAGATCAATGGAGAAGTAAAATGCAATATATACAAATAATGGACTATTATTTGTCCTTTAAAAGAAAAAAATCTTTCACGTGCTTCAGCATGGATGAACCTTGAAGACATTATGCTGTTAAATAATCCAGTCACAGATAAACAAATAGTGTTCTATTCCACTTATATGAGTGTCTAGAGTAGCCAAATTTACAGAAACAGAAAGTAGAAGAGTGATTCCCAGGGCCTGAGGGGAGGGGGGAAATGCAACCTGGCGATAGGGCTTGGAAACCTCAACACGACTGCAGTTACATTTCTGCCTCTCTGTCAAAATTGAGATTCAAAGTAGAAATAAGTTTAGTTATTTTCTTTTAAAATAGCTCTATTTCTGGTAGGCTTGAGAGTCATGATGAGATGGAAACTTGCAATGACACCAATCATACCTTAGAAGTATGCTCATGAGAACTGTCATCTCTATTCATATCAGTTTCAGTGCTCTCTCCAGTGGGTCTTGAAGGTGGCAAGACACCGACACTCTGCAATAAATATTCCAGTTTACTATCTCTGATTATTCAGATGGAATATAAATGTGTGAGAAATGAGTGAGCTCTGGAAAAAGTGGTTATAAGAATTTGGGAGCTGTGTGTAAAGAAATGAGGAGCTAGAAGCGCAATGTGATAGGATTTTGCAACCTATCGAACTCAGCAATAGACCTAGGATCGGCTCTAGAGCTTCCAGCAGGGCCAGGTGCAGTGGATGTGACAGAATGACCAGCACGAATCTCTCACTCGATGGTTTACACTGGTTAGCCCTACCTGTAGACGGAAACCACAGAATGATCTCAGTCCAACTCAAGGCTATCCTATAGATCATATAGTCCTTCCTGACACACAGCAGGCCCTGATGTCAAAGTGGTGCTGGTGGGCGTAGAAAATGCAAGTGTGAAACTCACAATGGCTTAGTAGGCACGTGCAAGAAATATATATGTTCTTCAAGTGCTATATTTAATTCATATACTTCCTCTGGTTTGAGAGTTTGAGGTCATGGATATTTAGGTATGAATCTGTAGGGCCTAAAAGTGAACCTTCAAGCCAGAATGTTTTCATGTGAGTCAACCTAATGCAAAACCTGGTCCAGAAAGCAATGCCCATCTGACAGTGAGTCAACAAGTCCACACACCCATACTGGCTATTTCTCTGTCTCTGGATGTATAATTGGAATGCACATTCTAAGATTCTACAAGATCTCTCCCATCGCTTCTCTGACCTCTGGGTTAAGGACTATCAAAATAGGAAGGGCCAAATGAAAACCCCCGTTAGGGGGTTTTCTTCCCCTTCCAGAAATCCAAACTGGAAGAAACACCACATTGCCAAAGGGACTGCAGAAACTAATGTCAGCATCAAAGATTTCAAAGATAGGCTAGAAGGATCTTACTATAATTCTCTCAATTCTCCAAATTTACCCCTACAAAATCAGGTGGTTCATGCCTGGTGATAGCGAACTATTATAAGCTTAACAAAACTGGAGCCCTGCTATGCTGGATGTGCTATTTTATGAAGGCAGTTCAACCTAATGTCAGGCACTTAGTATAAAGCTATTGATTAGACGGAATGCTTCCTTTGTGACCCACATGAGCAGGGAAGACTGAAAGCAATTCACTTTTCTGTGTCAAAAGTAGCAGAGTACATACATTTTCTTGTCTGAGTGCTGTGTTAACTCTCTTGCTCTTTGATATAATATCATGAATATCTTGACCCTGAATATCTTGAAATTCCTCAGAATATCATTATGGCCTGCTGCTGCTGCTAAGTCACTTCAGTCGTGTCCGACTCTGTGCGACCCCATAGACGGCAGCCCACCAGGCTCCCCCGTCCCTTGGATTCTCCAGGCAAGAACACTGAAGTGGGTTGCCATTTCCTTCTCCAATGCATGAAAGTGAAAAGTGAAAGTGAAGTCGCTCAGTCGTGTCCAACCCTCAGCAACCCCATGGACTGCAGCCTTCCAGGCTCCTCCATCCATGGGATTTTCCAGGCAAGAGTACTAGAGTGGGGTGCCATTGCCTTCCCTGCATTATGGCCTACCTTATGTTAATTGGACTTGATAATCTGGAAATGGCAAATACCCTGAATAAGACATGTATACCAAAAGGTGGAAAATAAGTTCTATAAAGATTTTTGGACTTACCATAGTGTTAAAATTTTTAGGGGTTTGCTTGTACACCAAAAGGTGATAAAGAAACCTCAAAAAGTTTTGGGGGCCTGCCATATTGGTGAAGTTTTAGTAGGGGGGTTGTCTTGAAAGATACTACAATATTTTTCTAAAGTAAAAGACACATTGCTGTACTTTGTAACTCTTAGAACCAAGAGAGAGGAACAGTGGCTATTTGGCCACAATAGGAGAGTCATAAAATAGTCACCAAGGGATAAACAAGGTACTACTGTATAGTGCAGGGAACAATATTAAATATCCTGTGATAAGCCATAATGGAAAGTAATATGAAAAAGAACACATGTGTGTGTGTGTATCTATCTGAGTCACTTTGCTATACAGCAGAAATTAACACGACATTGGAACTCAGATATACTTCAATAAAAATTTTTTTAAATAAAAATCAGACACCTAGGACTCTAGAGAAAGAACACATCTTCCACAGCAGAGAAACACTGTTTACAAAATGCATTCTGCTGAATTACTGTGCCGTGGTCAAGACTGGACACCTGCCCAGAGGATACCAAAAGAACTTGCAAAGAGAGATGCCCATCATGAGAACACCACGGTGTTAGAGCCACCACGACATAAGTCGGGGTAATTAGAACAGCTATCCATTTAACCCCCTGTACAATGAATTAATGCATTTGGAACTAGATTGAGGCAAGTCCAGAACGTATGAATCAACTACATGAGTAGATGGCCCAGATACCCACGTCGCCTAACTTTGTTGCATTAACGCCTATTCTTCAACTCATGTCAGTGGCCTCATGAGATCTCTGTAACCAACTGCGAGAGGAGGGAATCACAAGGTCCTAATTTATAGACAGGGCAGCACAGTAGTTTGGCATCAGAAATAGACTTCTGCTGCCATGTTACAGCACTACTCCATGACCAAAATTGGGGGACTGAGTATAAGGAAAGGGTATATGGATGAATCTATGGGAATAGACACAAAACCCATATATCTTTATGTCTCAAGTTAATATCTACCAGATAATAGACATTGCAGAGAAATTTCACAGCAATCACGTAGACAAGAAACTTACTCATGAAGTGGATCTCAGCCCATGTCTCTCCTCAGCTACTCCTCTACTTACACAATGTGCTCCTGAAAAAAGGATGCCAGCTATGCGTGCATGAGCCCAACCACACGAGCTCCCTTTGAAAAAGGTTAACCCATCTGCAACTGCTGATTATTTCAAACTTCTACTAGTAGAACCCAATATGGCATCATTCCTTGAGTAGCTCAGCCAGACAACTGGTAGAAGGGCAATTACAACAGACTCCTTCCAGTTTAGACAGAGCCTCAGTTACCCTCTGTCTGAATAGATACATATAAGATAGGTGTTTGCCATCTTTGTAGAACCTCCATCCTCCCCACCAAGCAAGAACTGAGAAACCTTCTGATCCACTGGCATTGAACTGTGCACAAAAATGTCCAATACCAGCAACCTATATTACAGCAAAGGAGATGCAACAATGGGCTTACGAACATGATAATCCCTGCAGTTACCATGTATCTCATCAGCTAGAATCAGCAAGCTTACAACAATGGTGCATAGACGTGTCCAAGGATGAGCTAAGGCACCACCTCAGTCACAGCCTCTTTAGATGTAGTATAATCACTAAAGCCATCATCAATATATGATTTTCTTGAAAAGCTGGAAAGCTTAGATTCAGGAACCAAAGTAGGGGGCTACTTTCACTTGATGACACCCACAGTAACTGTTTCAATGAACCAGAAATTGCAATTCCTATCTTGCAACCTTGGGCAAGACAGGACGTTCCTAATGTCAATGGAACAACAAGCAAAGAAACAAACTCTTATAAGGTCATCACCCTAATTTATGTCAGCAGAGTCACTACTTTACACAGAGATAGGGAGAATTATGTTTGGAACTCAGGATATCAACTGAAACATTTCTTAAAGTGTCTATTCTCAATGATAACTGAATACCTAATTGTAGCAACCCTGGCCCAAAAAGGAAAAGGCAACTGAGTGCTCAGACCCCTCCAGGATGAAGGTCAGGGTCCTCTCACCAAGCAAGAAACCTAAATTAGCCAAGATGCTAGTTTATTGTGAGGAAAATACTAAAATGGTGGTCATATAGGGAGATGATTAATACAAATTAAGGTTCTGGGGTGAGATAGAATAGCAGGAACTGTATCTTGGTGTAAAAACCCTTTTGTGAAGTCGCTCAGTCATGTCCGACTCTTTGCGACCCCATGGACCATAGCCCACCAGGCTCCTCCATCCATGGGATTCTCCAGGCAAGAATACCGGAGTGGTTTGCCATTTAACCCTCTTAGACCTTTTCCAAAAAGTATAAATGGCCACCATTTTGAAGAAATGCTCCCTCATGCAGGAAGGAAACAGAGGTTCCAAATGATAGTATCAAGGGGCAGATGATATCATCCTGAATTTATGCCTGTCTTCAGTTTACACAAGAGGAGTGCCTGACCTGCCAGGTCCTGGGCCACTTGCTCAAAGGTCATCTCTGGCTATTACCGTTATCACCTTGTCTTGTAATATCACTGACGCCCATGGCCTTCCTTGGGCTGAGATCTAGGTTCCACTAGAGCCCCTTCATGCCTGATTTGATGGAAATGACAGCAGCCTCAGCACAAAGCCTGATCCTATCAGACTAATGGAAACCTGGCTTTTTCCACTTCTTCCAGCCTTAAATGAAATGGTATTCCATGGGCTGTGGGTTCTGACTCTCCAATGATTATTTGAAAGATGGAGAGGAGGAACACAATGGCAAGCTCAAGGGATGTTAATCAGCTGAACCAGGGTGCAGTGGTTCCACAGTGCTTATCCAGACACATCCACTGTGAACCAGCAACCAGTTGTGTTTTCTCATGAAACTGCAGGAATCCCTGGAAGTGCTACTTTGTATTGCTTTCTCTCCTTCCTTGCCTCATTTCCTCTCTCTGCCCACTCTTAACTGCTCTGGAATTGCAACCCTCGATAAGCCCTTAGCACAAAAGCTTTGCTTCAGTCTCTGTTTTCCAGTGAACTCAGGCTAAGACACGCTCCTATACTTCTTGGTCATCAGCACCATAACTCCAGTTTCAAGGGTCACAAGCCTTAAGGGTGTTCCTACACACTTCCCTCTTATTCAGTCTCCATGTCCACTCCCGATCACCAGAAAGTCTAAACACTGAAACCTGGTGAACAATGACCTCCATGCTGCAGCTCCTGCCCTCTCTACAGCCACATTCCTTGTTCTTTTCCTCGTTTTGAGGTTCCTCTCAGCTACCATGATCTACTTGCAGGATCTTGTATGTTTCCTTCTGTACATCTTCTCATGAGCCTCTGAAATTCACCATTTTCTGTTCCTTTGTTCTCTAGGTCCACCTGGCAAAAAACTACTCATCACTCAAGGTGAAGTCCATAGGTCATATCTTCCATGCAACTGTACCTGACACTGCTGCTAGAGAGAATTTAAAAAACACAAAACACACACAACTAAAACTTAGGTATTAACAGTCATTACTCTGTGCTGTCCTAGGTGCTTGGCATGTAATACACTCACTCAGTCTCTGCAATAATCCGGTAAATTACATACCAAGATTATCCCCTCTTCCTAGATAAGGAAACTTACACACAAAGAACTTAGGTCACATAAGTAGGCCAGTATTTACGTGGATATCTATGTTCTTAAAAATTGCACTCTCCTGTCGTGCCATCACACAAGTCTGCCTAGCCAGGCATGCTGTATTCTCTGTTCTATCACAGCATAATGTTTGATGACCAGCTTTGTTCATACACGTGCCTCCCAAATAGACTCTTCGTTCTCAGACCTTAAGACATTGAAATCACTGCTGTGTGCCTAGCAGAGAGCACAGAGTAGGTACCTGGTAAACATTTGCTTAACTAATTAATTAATCTGGTACAATTTTTAACAATGGCAGATCTTAAACTTGAGTTTGCTATTTTACAAAACACTTTTCCATGAATCATCTTATTTGGTCCTTCCAATATGACTATGCCAAAGCCTTTGACTGTGTGGATCACAATAAACTGTGGAAAATTCTGAAAGAGGTTGGGAATACCAGACCACCTGACCTGCCTCTTGAGAAACCTATATGCAGGTCAGGAAGCAACAGTTAGAACTGGACATGGAACAGACTGGTTCCAAATAGGAAAAAGAATATGTCAAGATTGTATATTGTCACCCTGCCTATTTAACTTATATGCAGAGTACATCACAAGAAATGCTGGACTGGAGGAAGCACAAGCTGGAATCAAGATTGCCAGGAGAAATATCAATAACCTCAGATATGCAGATGACACCACCCTTATGGCAGAAAGTGAAGAAGAACTAAAGAGCCTCTTGATGAAAGTGAAAAAAATTGGCTTAAAGCTCAACATTCAGAAAACTAAGATCATGGCATCTGGTCCCATCACTTCATGGCAAACAGATGGGGAAACAGTGGAAACAGTGGCAGACTTTATTTTGGGGGGCTCCAAAATCTCTGCAGATTGTGATTGCAGCCATGAAATTAAAAGATACTTACTCCTTGGAAGGAAAGTTATGACCAACCTAGACAGCATATTAGAAAGCAGAGATATTACTTTGCCAACAAAGGTCCATCTAGTCAAGGCTATGGTTTTTCCAGTGGTCATGTATGGATGTGAGAGTTGGACTATAAAGAAAGCTGAGTGCAGAAGAATTGCTGCTTTTGAACTGTGGTGTTGGAGAAGACCCTTGAGAGTCCCTTGGACTATGAGGAGATCCAACCACTCCATCCTAAAGGAGATCAGTCCTGGGTATTCATTGGAAGGACTGATGTTGAAGCTGAAACTCCAATACTTTGGCCACCTGATGCAAAGAGCTGACTCATTTGAAAAGACCCTGATGCTGGGAAAGATTGAGGGCAGGAGGAGAAGGGGACAACGGAGGATGAGATGGTTGGATGGCATCACCCACTCAATGGACATGGGTTTGGGTGGACTCTGGGAGTTTGGTGATGGACAGGGAAGCCTGGCTTGCTGCGGTTCATGGGGTTGCAAAGTGTCAGACATGACTGAGCAACTGAACTGAATATGTCTATAAAATATTTATTCTTAGTGTGGTTAAAGATTTAATAAGTGCAACAGGCAAGGCTTGAACTCAAATATTTTCACACAAAACCCAGTGCTTTTCCTGAGTGTATACACTGACTCTTCTGTGGTTTCTGTGTGACATAAGGTGAATATTAGGAACAGTTGTGAATTTTCTCATTCTTCTCCCTCCAGGGCTAGGTAAGACAGCTACATCTATGGAATTCTTTAGAGAGATGGCTAGGCTTGGGCAAAATTTTACAGACCCAAAGTTGTACTTTATCACAGTAGATTCACTCTAACAGAAAATAAGATTAAACAAGCCATCTAATTTACAGAAAAGTTACAATCTGTTCTGGCCAACAAATTGTATCACCAGTATGTTAAAGACAGTAGTACCAAGCATTGCAAAGGTCTTGCCTTTGATGTTAAAGGACCCTTCACCTCCCTTAGCAACCATCTTTTGAAATTCCCCTTGGTAATCCTCCTAATAGGATTTACTAACATTTAAATTTATTAACATATGTCCTTTAGTCAAACCTTTGAAGCTCACTGAAAGTGTTATTAATGTATTTAGCCACTCAGACAATTTAACTGAATGGTTCAAAATGAAAATCACTGTCACGTCTTGAAAATAATTACAATCTTTCATACAAACAAATGATCATGCAAACAATGACTGAAATTCTAATATATACTAAACACTGTACCTAGCACAGCTGGAAATGAAAGAAGTTCCAAGAGCGTGTAGACACTGTTTTAACTCACTATTGCCTCTAAATAATTAAGCACAGTGCTTGGCAAGAAGGAGGTACTCAAAAATATTGGCATAATATATAAATAAAATATCTGGAGTGCATGGCTGCTATCCTTGAAAATATTGCAATATATAATATTTGAACCTCAAGAATCTATCTTGAGCCCATGGACAAGCTTATGGTCCACAATTGCACATGAGCATTTGTGGGGCCACTAGACCAACCCAGGAGAGCCAATTTTAGGTATGATATGATATAATATTTGCATTTGAGGCAAAGATGGGCACAATAAAGGACAGAAACAGCAAGGACTTGACAGAAGTGGAAGAGATTAAGAAGAGGAGGCAAGAATCCACAGAACTATACAAAAAAGGACTTAATGACCTGGATAATCACAATGGTGTGGTTACTCACCTAGAGCCAGACAGTCAAATGGGCCTTAAAAAGCATCACTATGAACAAAAACTAGTGGAGATGATGGAATTCCAGCTGAGCTATTTCAAATCCTAAAAGATGATGCTGTGAATGTGCTGCACTCAATATGCCAGCAAATTTGGAAAACTCAGCAATGGGCACAGTGTTAGAAAATGTCTGTTTTCATTCCAATCTTTAAGAAAGGCAATGCCAAAAAATGTTCAAACTACCATACAATTGTGCTCATTTCACATGCTAGCAAGGTAATGCTCAAAATTCTTCAAGTTAAGCTTCAACAGTATTTCCAGATGTACAAGATAGATTCAGAAAAGGCAGAGCAACCAGAGATTAAATTGTCAACATCCGCTGGATCATAGAAAAAGCAAGAGAATTCCAGAAAAAAAAAAATCTGCTTTTGCTTCACTGACTATGCTAAAGGCTTTGACAATGTGGATTACAACAAACTGTTGAAAATTCTTAAAGAGATGGGAACACCAGACCGCCTTACCTGCCTCCTGAGAAATCTGTATACAGGTCAAGAAGCAACAGTTAGAACCAAACATGGAACAACAGACTGGTTCCAAATAGGAAAAGGAGTACGTCAAGGCTGTATATTGTCACCCTGCTTATTTAACTTCTATGCATCATGTGAAATGCCAGGCTGGATGAAGCACAAGCTGGAATTAAGATGCAGGGAGAAATATCAACAACCTCAGATATGCAGATGATATCACTCTAATGGCAGAAAGTGAAGAGGAAACAAAGAACCTCTTTTTCTTTTTTTAAGAGCCTCTTGATGAGAATGAAAGAGGAGAATGAAAAAATTCAGCATTCAAAAAGTAAGATCATGGCATCTGGTCCCATCACTTCATGGCAAATAGATAAGAAAAAAATGGAAAGAGTGACAAATTTTATTTTCTTGGGCTCCACAATTACTGCAGACAGTGACTCCAGCCACAAAATTAAAAGACACTTGCTCCTTGCAAGGAAAGCTATGACAAACCTAGATGGCATATTAAAAAGCAGAGACATCACTTTGCTGACAAGGTCCATATAGTCAAAGCTATGGTATGGTTTTTAGTAGTCATGTATGGATGTAAGAGTTGGACCATAAAAAAGGCTGAGAGCTGACAAATTGATGCTTTTGAACTGCGCTGCTGGAGAAGACTCTTGAGAGCCCCTTGTACTGCAAGGAGATCAAACCAGTCAATTCTAAAGGAAATCAACCCTGGATATTCATTGGAAGGACTGGTGCTGAAGCTCTAATACTTTGGCCACCTGACATGAAGAGCCAACTCATTAGAAAAGTCCCTAATGCTGGGAAAGATTGAAGGCAGGAGAAGAGGGCGACAGAGGATGAGATGGTTGAATGGCATCACCGACTCAATGGACCTGAGTTTGATCAAACTCCAGGAGATAGTGAAGGATAGGAAAGCCTGGCATGCTGCAGTCCACGGGGTCGCAAAGAGTCAGACACAACTGAGCAAGTGAACAACAACGATAATATGAAAAGCGCAGTGACATGTGGTGTTAGAAGGGAGAAGCCAAGATTGTGGAAAAGAAAAATGACATAGGTGTGCTCAGGGCTCTTACAATGCTCACTGTAGGAGGCTCCATTTCTCTAATTGATCCCTTTGGAGAAAAGAATCAGGTTGGGGAATGTCGAGGCTGTTCGGACGATCTTTGCAGAGAGCTATGACATAGTAGGTGTTTCATACATACTAGGGCATGAATGAAACTGAGTCAAATCAAATGGCTGCTCAGCCCCAGAAGACACAAGAGAGACTCCAGCTAAGCTCTATATCAGCCTCTTGTGGTCATCATTGCACATAACACCCAGGCCCAGAACCAGGACTGAGGAAGATCAATTCACTTCCACAAGTGGGTGAGGGCAAAGAAGCTTAATGGTGGGTGGGAAGTCGATGGGGGAGGGGGGACAGGCAGCAAATGTTTTCTAAGGGAAGGGCTGCCCCCCACCTTGGTGGCTCTGTCCCAGGACTTGGTGACCCACAAGCAGGGGCTTCAACAGCCTATTCTATTCTCTGTTTAGAAAGGCAAGTCTGGGCTAGAACTGGGCTGGCAAAGTGATTTATCTTGAGAAATTTAGGCCATCCCAGAACTCAGAGAATAGGATTGGGGTAAGCACCTGCCTTATCTTTCCGATGCCAATGTTAAGCAGTTTGGGTGAAGGTAAGGAATTGAGTTGCCATATCACAAATGTATGAAAACAAAAACTGATCTGAAAATAGCAGAATTGAGAAGACATATAATCCTGGCCTGGAAACAGAAGGGATAAGTTGGAGAGGGGTTTATTCCATCAGTCCTTGAATGTTAGATCTGCCCTCCCTACTCATATGCCTCAAAAGACACTTTTTTTTTTTCATCCACTTACCAGCCATAAAAAGAAATGAAGTACTGATCCAGGCTACTACATGGATGAACTTCCAAAATGTCATGTTAAGTGTAAGAAGTCAGACACAAAATGCCACATATTTCATGATTCCATTCATATGCAATGTCAAGAACAGGCAAATCCACAGAAACAGAAAGCAAATCAGTGGTCGTCAGGAGTTGGGGGTAGGGGTGGGAAACTGGGAATGAGAATGTAATAGATATGGGGTTTCTTTCAGGGATGATGGAAAGTCCTAGAATTAGACAGTGACAGTTGTTGCAAAGCTTTGTGAATATGCTAAAAAAAAATGCACTGTACTGTGCATTCAAAAAGGGTAAACGTTATGGTATGTGAACAACATCTCAATTTTGTAAAAAAAAAAAAAAAAAAAAGCAGTAAGAATATACAAATCAGACACAAGAAGAAATTTTCAGGCCACCCTGAACTTTGTGCACAATTCTATGCAGCAGGTCAGCCTTTAGGAAACCCTGGGGACTTTGGCTGGTCATTATCAAGCAGCATTGTACCCTTGAGTGTGCATAGCACCGGCCCGCTGGGAGCTTGGCTACAGTCCCAGAAGCAGCATTTTATGCATGGGCCCTAAAGCTGTGCTCCTGGGTCAAATATTTACACCAGACGGAATGGCTTTCTGTCTGTGGGTGGAGGGAGTTTCTACTTTCATATGTTCCTAGAGAACACTGGGACTCAAATAATACGCTGCCAGGCCTGTCTCAACCCAGAGCATAGCAGCAACTACACCAAGCGCAGGGCCTTGAAGAAAACGAAGACCAAAGAGCACTTAGCAGCCACCAGACACAGTTCATGAAACCAGGACAAAGCCCAAAGACAAAAACCAGGAGCTCTGAGTGGGAAAAGCCATTTAAAAAGAGAGGGGTAATTTCGGTGGCCTCACCATGAGAGTCCACGATGACAAATTAGAGGAGCTACCATATATGCTAGGTGTCCTCCGAAGTGTTTAGACATACAGGTTCATTTTGTTCCCATAACTCCATGAGGTTGGTACTATTGCAATTCTCCCTGTATTTATGAGGACACATAGGCACAGAGAGGTTAAGTAACTAGCGGAAAATCACACAGCTACCAAGATGTGGTCTGTGTCCTTAGCCCAGCCCACAGTAGTTGTTGGCTGGGTTATGCTGAAGTCAAGAAAGAACATGGACGCCCGTCTTCTACAACGTGAGGGAGGAGGGCAATAGGTCCGGGGAACACAGGGACAGCCAAAGACAGCTGCATTCGCAGCATCTATCCTTGCTGATTTTATTGCTGGAGGGAGTCATTCACACTGTGTGATCAGAGAAGGGACAGGATGCTAAAGGGTGGAGTGTCCCGGGTAGAGCAGGAAGTGGTTTTTTTCAGCCTTCATTCACTCAGAGATGTGTGTGAGATATGAGGGGAAGACACGGGGGTGCCGTTTGTCCCCAGTCCTAGTTTCACTCACCTGTTAAGGACGAACTTGACCTGTGAAAAGCTGCCCTTAGCCCTGGAAGAGAGGCGAGGCGTCCAGGCAGGTCTCTGTCTCCATCTAGCGGCCACTATGGGGAACGACACCCAGAGGCGACCCTGCAGCTGAGAGCCGAACTCAAGTTGGCAAGAGAACAGAGAAGGGATTCTGAGCTCCAGGGGTTCGGGGGAAGGGCGGGAGGTTGTGTGAACATAAATCCCCTTGAATCATACGTAAGAGCAGCTGCGGGGCATTTCCCCGCAGCGGTCACCAGGTCTGCAGAGGCTTTTGTGAAGCACACAAGTTCAGAACCACAGCTGGAGTGTCTGTCGGAAAGTGGGGCCCAGAGCAGGTGGCTCCAGGCTGGGGGACCCTTCCCCTGTGTCGGAACCCGGTGAGCAGAGGCCGCGGCGGGGCCCAGCCCTGCGCCCTCTGCTCACAGAGGCAGGACGTTGGAGGGAGTACTGCACCCACGAGACCTTCTGGGTGGTGGCGTTCGGGCCCTCTTGGTATCCAGACGGCCGGGCGGGCCTCGTGACAGGGGCCCCTGGGACGGCTCACCTCCTTATCGGTCAGAGGCTGGCCCGTCGGCTCTCGGGGACTTGCTCCCCTCAGCAGCCCACAGACTGGCACAGGCCCAGCCTGTCGCCCAGGCTCTCCTTCCCTCCCTTTGCTGTAAGACCCGGGACCCTGCCTCCTCCCCTCTCTGTAGCTGCCCCCTCCACCCCTCCCTTTGCTTGCCCTTTTCCCTGGAGGCCTGGCTGCGGAGGGGGTCACAGCCCCCCTGCGCCTCCCTTCCTGCGCCTCCCTTCCTGGGCCTGGAAGCCCGGCACGCAGAGCATCCTGCTTCAAGGGCTGCCCTCCGGATCAGGCATGAGACGTTCAGGGCACACACAGCAGGGTCACTAACACTACCAACTACCTACTAACACTACTAACCAACCACTAACACTACCTACTAACCACTAACACTACTAACCAACCACTAACACTACCAACTAACTAGTAACACTACGAACCAACCACTAACACTACCAACTGACTACTAACACTACTAACCAACCACTAACACTACCTACTAACTACTAACACTACTAACCAACCACTAACACTACCTACTAACTACTAACACTACTAACACCACCAACTAACTACTAGCACCACTAACTACTAAACTACTACCTACCTACTAACAATATACCGAGAGCAGCAGGCAGCAGAGCGCCCTCCAGAGGTCTCGGAGGCCCCACTGCGGGTCTGTGGGTTTCTTCTGCCTTTGACTCAGTGCTGACACCTGGAGGCCAACTTGGGCTCCTGTCCTTCCCTTTCTTCTCTGATGGTTGACTCTACGCACCTTCCTGTTTTAGTGTGCCGCCTTGAAGCATACTCTCTGACCTGAATTCCGTTCCTCATCCCGAGGAAGTAAGGATTCTTCTGATCTGCGGAGGCGTTTCTCTAACTCCAGATCCCCTTACACGTTCTTTCTTCCATTAAGTAAACCTCACTATTCATATTTAAAGACTGCATGCGGGCTTATCCGCTCAGTCATGTCCGACTCTGTGGGATCCTGCGGATTGCAGTCCGCCAGGCTCCTCTGACCATGGAGATTTTTCAGGCAAGAATACTACAGTCGGTTGCCATTTCCTCCTCCAGGGGATTTTCCCCACCCAGGGATCGACCCCGTGTCTCCTGCATTGCAGGTGGATTCTTTATCCAATAGCCACCAGGGAAGCCCAATATATGCTTCTTCTATTTGCAGTGCAGACCAACCTCACATGGAGTTGTGCAGGAGAGCTGACCGTTTTTCTCAGTTTCTTGAGAAAATTATTCTCAGATGAAATTGATTGGCCCTTATCTGCACAGGAATTGATAGTTAAAGATCTAGTGGTAAGAGGATACCTGGTTCATTTTTCTCAGAAATACTAGCGTGGGCAAGACCAACTCTAAGCCACCCCAAAGTCATGTTATCTGGATACTGTTTGTGAGTCTGGGATAAACTCAGGTAGAGGTGGGTGAGTTAGAGTATCAAGAATGAGGTGAAAGACCTTGGGAGCTTATTAGAACAGGCAAGAACCAATGTAATCAAGTAAGTAAGTCTGAAGGACTAATGCTGAAGCTGAAACTCCAATACTTTGGCCACCAGATGTGAAGAAATGACTCATCAGAAAAGACCCTGATGCTGGGCAAGATTGAAGGCAGGAAGAGAAGGGGACGACAGAGGATGAAATGGTTGGATGCCATCACCGACTCGATGGACATGAGGTTGAGTAAACTCCAGGAGTTGGTGATGGACAGGGAGGCCTGGCATGCTGCAGTCCATGGGGTTGCAAAGAGTCGGACATGACTGAGCAACTGAACTGAACTGAAGTATGAACCACAATGAACGAGAAAGGCAAAGACCAGAGCTTGAAAAGCTATATGAAACATTAGTCCTGACCTTAGCTCAGATGAATGAGGGAAGACTATAAATAGGCAGAATGGAATTGTTCAGGTCAGAGGCATAAAGATTACAAAGCAAGCAGGGAACAAGGGACTGGTAAGAATGAATAAGAGGGAGGCTGCAACCCTACAAGAGAGTCAGAGGTTTGTTTTCATATGGTACCAACTACCAAGTGTTGAGATATTGAAGGTAACTTCACTACAATATGATTCAGAAAAATACTCCCTCTGACTCAATTTGTTTAGCGCTTTAAAAACTTACCCCATACGGCTTTTTTAAAATGTCATAAGGTCTCACAGAGAGCGAAATAACAAAACAAATTTGTGGAAATTGTAAGGCATTCCTTAGAATGCCTCCACTTTCAGGAAAAATTAAACATAACTTTTCTTAGGAAAATGCACTGATTAAAACCCAGCCATAATTCTAAGCTTCAATCAACAACTCAGTTGCTAATAGATTCAGTGGTTCTCAACCAGGGGTGATGGCATAGGGTTTCGGGGGCATAGCAGAAACACCTGTGAAAATTAAAAACACTCATGTCCAGTCTACTTGTACCCACCATGCTTGGAAGGGTCAGGGGGAGGACAGGACAGAGGCAGCAACACAGAGAAAAAAAATCTTTCCCAGGTGATTTAACACATAGCCATAAACACATTTTTCCATTGAAGAAATGTTGAATTATGATGAGTAGTTAAAAGTAAGCACATCTTTTTTTTTGGGGGGGGGGGTGTTAGTTCTAAAAGGTCTTGTAGATCTTCATAAAACCGTTCAACTTCAGTTTCTTCAGCATTACTGGTTGGGGCATAGACTGTGATACTGAATGCTTTGCCTTGGAGACAAACAGAGATCATTCTGTCATTTTTGAGATTGCATCCAAGTACTGCATTTCAGACTCTTTTGTTGACCATGATGGCTACTCCATTTCTTCTGAGAGATTCCTGCCCGCAGTAGCAGATATAATGGTCATCTGAGTTCAATTCACCCATTCCAGTCCATTTTAGTTCACTGATTCCTAGAATGTTGACGTTCACCCTTGCCATCTCTTGTTTGACCACTTTCAATTTGCCTTGATTCATGGACCTGACATTCCAGGTTCCTATGCAATATTGCTCTTTACAGCATCAGATCTTGCTTCTATCACCAGTCACATTGACAACTGGGTATTGTTTTTGCTTTGGCTCCATCCCCCAAAAAGATCTCCTTTTCATTATAGGGGACTGGAATGCAAAAGTAGGAAGTCAAGAAACACCTGGAGTAACAGGCAAATTTGGCCTTGGAATGCGGAATAAAGCAGGGCAAAGACCAACAGTTTTGCCAAAAAATTGCACTGGTCATAGCAAACACCCTCTTCCAACAACACAAGAGAAGACTCTACACATGGACATCACAAGATGGTCAACACCGAAATCAGATTGATTATATTCTTTGCAGCCAAAGATGGAGAAGCTCTATACAGTCCACAAAAACAAGACCAGGAGCTGACTGTGGATCAGATCATGAACTCCTTATTACCAAATTCAGAATGAAATTGAAGAAAGTAGGGAAGACCACTAGACCATTCAGGTATGACCTAAATCAAATCCCTTATAATTAAACACTGGAAGTGAGAAACAGATTTAAGGGACTAGATCTGATAGACAGAGTGCCTGATAAGCTACGGATGGAGGTTGGTGACATTGTACAGGAGACAGGAATCAAAACCATCCCCAAGAAAAAGAAATGCAAAAAGGCAAAATGGCTGTCTGAGGCCTTACAAATAGCTGTGAAAAGAAGAGAGGCGAAAAGCAAAGGAGAAAAGGAAAGATATAAGCATTTGAATGCAGAGTTCCCAAGAATAGCAAGAAGAGATAAGAAAGCCTTCTCCTCAGCGATCAATGCAAAGAAATAGAGGAAAAGAACAGAATAGGAAAGACTAAAGATCTCTTCCAGAAAATTAGAGATACCAAGGGTATCATGCAAAGATAGGCTCAATAAAGGACAGAAATGGTATGGACCTAACAGAAGCAGAAGATATTAAGAAGAGGTGGCAAGAATACACAGAAGAACTGTACAAAAAAGATCTTATGACCCAGGGAATCACGATGGTGTGATCACTCACCTAGAGCCAGACATCCTGGAATGAGAAGTCAAATGGGCCTTAGAAAGCATCACTACGAACAAAGCTAGTGGAGATGATGGAATTTCAGTTGAGCTATTTCAAATCCTGAAAGATGATGTTGTGAAAGTACTGCACTCAATATGCCAGCAAATTTGGAAAACTCAGCAGTGGCCACAGGACTGGAAAAGGTCAGTTTTCATTCCAATCCCAAAAAAGGCAATGCAAAAGAATGCTCAAACTACCACACAATTGTACTCATCTCACATGCTAGTAAAGTAATGCTCAAAATTCTCCAAGCCAGGCTTCAGCAATACGTGAACTGTGAACTTCCAGATGTTCAAGCTTGTTTTAGAAAAGGCAGAGGAACCAGAGATCAAATTGCCAACATCCGCAGGATCATCAGAAAAGCAAGAGAGTTCCAGAAAAACATCTATTTCTGTTTTATTGACTATGCCAAAGCCTTTGACTGTGTGGATCACAATAAACTGTGGAAGATTTTGAAAGAGATGGCAATACCAGACCATCTGACCTGCCTCTTGAGAAACCTGTATGCCAGTCAGGAAGCAACAGTTAGAACTGGACATGGAACAACAGACTGGTTCCAAATAGGAAAAGGAGTACGTCAAGGCTGTATATTGTCACCCTGCTTATTTAACTTATATGCAGAGTACATCATGAGAAACGCTGGGCTGGAAGAAGCACAAGCTGGAATCAAGATTTCCAGGAGAAATATCAGTAACCTCAGATATGCAGATGACAGCACCCTTATGGCAGAAAGTGAAGAAGAACTAAAAAGCCTCTTGACGAAAGTGAAAGAGGAGAGTGAAAAATTTGGCTTTAAGCTCAACATTCAGAAAACGAAGATCATGGCATCTGTTCCCATCACGTCATGGCAAATAGATGGGGAAACAGTGGAAACAGTGGCAGACTTTATTTTGGGGGGCTCCAAAATCACTGCAGATGGTGATTGCAGCCATGAAATTAAAAGACGCTTACTCCTTGGAAGGAAAGTTATGACCAACCTAGATGGCATATTCGAAAGCAGAGACATTACTTTGCCAACAAAGGTTTGTCTAGTCAAGGCTATGGTTTTCCAGTGGTCATGTATGGATGTGTGAGTTGGACTATAAAGAAAGGTGAGTGCCAAAGAATTGATGCTTTTGAACTGTGATGTTGGAGAAGACTCTTGAGAGTCCCTTGGACTGCAAGGAGATCCAACCAGTCCATCCTAAAGGAGATCAGTTCTGGGTGTTCATTGGAAGGACTGATGCTGAAGCTGAAATTCCAATACTTCGGCCAGCTCATGAGAAGAGTTGACTCATTAGAAAAGACCCTCATGCTGGGAGGGATTGGGGTCAGAAGGGGACGACAGGATGAGATGGCTGGATGGCATCACCGACTTGACAGACATGAGTTTGGGTAAACTCTGGGAGATGTTGATGGACAGGGAGGCCTGTTGTGCTGAGATTCATGGGGTCACAGAGAGTCAGACACAACTGAGGGACTGAACTGAAATGAACTCTGTGTATTCTTGCCACCTCTTCTTAATATCTTCTGCTTCTGTCCTTTATCGAGCCCATCTTTGCATGAAATGTTCCCTTGGTATCTCTAATTTTCTTGAAGAGATCTCCAGTCTTTCCCATTCTATTGTTTTCTTCTATTTGTTTGCACTGATCACTGAGGAAGGCTTTCTTGTCTCTCCTTGCTAATTCTTTGGAACTCTGCATTCAAATGGTTATATCTTTCCTTTTCTCCTTTGCTTTTCACTTCTTCTTTTTATAGCTATTTGTAAGGCTTCCTCAGATGTCCATTTTGCCTTTTTGCATTTCTTTTCCATGGGGAGGGTCTTGCTCCCTGTCTCCTATACAATGTCACCAACCTCCATCCATAGTTCATCAGGCACTCTGTCTATCAGATCTAGTCCCTTAAATCTATTTCTCACTTCCACTGTATAATCATAAGGGATTTGATTTAGGTTATACCTAAATGGTCTAGTGGTTTTCCCTACTTTCTTCAATTAAGTCTGAATTTGGCAATAAGGAGTTCATGATCTGATCCACAGTCAGCTCCCGGTCTTGTTTTTGCTGACTGTATAGAGCTTCTCCGTCTTTGATACTCAATGATAACTCGAACTTAAAAAAGAAAAGAAAAAAACATAAAGACAAGTGTGAAACATTTAATTGTATTTATTTAATAATGTAATTGCCAAAGTATATATACTTTAACAGATGTATGAAGAAAGTCATTTGTCCATTTCTTTGAAGTGATGAACAAAATGTTATATAAAGAGAAATGGGTGGTTACTTGGTTGTTTTCACAAAAATGCAATCATTTACTCCATAACTTGTTTTTCTCACTTACTATATGATGGACATCTATCCGAGTCAACTATATATATATAATTGCTTTTAATAGTTGCATAGTAATTGATAGCAGCAATGTATAACACTTTATTTAACTATTCCTTTCTCTTCTGGGTGAAACTTCAGTTTGGTTTCAGTTTTTCTTTTTTTTTTTTGACAGTACAAGTAAAGCTGAAATAAACATTTTGTACATATATCTTTGTGATCCCATAGGACTGATTCCCCAAAGTGAGTGTGCTGAGTAAAAGAAAATGTTTTGTACTATTACCAAACATTATCATAACTATTTCATTAAAAGCTTCTAGCAGTTTATACCCCCACCAGCAGTGTGTGGCCAGCTCTTTCCCTCTCCATCTTCACCAGCAGAGGATTTGCTCCTTTAGTGGTTGGTGCTTCATTTTGCAGCTCCCTAACAAATAATAAAGTTAAGAATTTTTGCATGTTTATTGGACATTTTAATTTTCTCTTCCGGGAATTTCCTGTACATCATGCATTTTTCTATTCATTCGTTTGATTTACTCTGATCAAGATATATTTAATCTTTGTCTGACACATGTGCCATATATTTCAGTTTATTGTTTCTCATTTGGTTTTGTCTTTAGTGATTTCTTTTTGCTGTTTGTTTCTACAGAGGACTTAGTTTAGTTTATTTGGAGAGGGGTTAATTTTTATTGGAGTATAGTTGATTTACAATGTTAGTTTCTGCTGTATAGCAAGGTGCTATATGTTATACATGAACATATATGGTATACATATACATATATCTACTTTTTTACATTCTTTTCCCATATAGGTCAGTACAGAGTATTGAGTAGAGTTCCCTGTTCTATACGCTGGGTGCTTACTAGTTATCTATTTCATACATAGCAGTGTGTATATGTGACTTCTCGGTTACTTATAAAGGTCTTGCCTATTTAAAGACTACCCCACTTTTCTTTTAAAGACTACCACATTTTTCTTTCATGTTGCATTGTTTTACTTAAGGTATTAATCCAGCCGTATGTTACTTCCACACAAAACATGAGGAAAGGGGCTGGTTTAATTTTGCTCCATGAATTTCCAATTTTTCCATTATTATTTATAAAAAAACATTCTTTGCTGACAGACACTGAACACTTCTTTTGTTATGTGGCTGTTCACTTGCAAAGTCATGTCCAACTCTGCGACCCTATGAACTGTAACGCGCCAGGCTCCTCTATTCTTCACTATCTCCTGGAGTTTGCTTTCTGGTCCATCTCTCACATCCATACATGACTACTGAAAAAACCATAGCTTTGACTATACAGATCTTTGTTGGCAAAGTGATGTCTTTGCTTTTTTGTACTTTGTCTAGTTTTGTCATAGGTTTCCTTCCAAGGAGCGTCTTTTAATTTCATGGCTACAGTCCCCATCTGCAGTGTTTTTGGAGCCTCTAGAAAATAAAATAAGTCACAGTTTCCACTTTTGCTCCTTCTATTTGCCATGAGGTCATGGGACCAGATGCCATTATCTTAGTTTTCTTTTAAAGTTGACTTTTGTCATGTATTAATCATTAATCCATATATATCAATACTTGGATCCATATCTGAAATCTCTATTTGTCCCCCACTAATCTACTTGGCATTTTTTACTCCAATCTATGGGTCAGCAAGAGCTGGAGTAAAATGACTAATTCTCTCGAAGAATATGTATGACTTACTGTGTTCCCTTTTAATTCAGATCAGATGAATTGATATTTCTAATTAGTGTTTATATCTTAGGTGCTAATGAAAATTTTATTCAAATTTAAGTCTACAAAATAATACGTAATAAAGAAAATATAGTATCTGTACTTAAACAGTACAAAATGAGTGCTAAAGCAATTTTCTCACTTTGGTATGCTTTCAAATTGCCTAAACATGATTTCAATTTACTGGTTTTGATGGATAAGCATAACTTTTATTGTTATAATGAACATACAATATTATATTAGCTTCAAGTGTACAACATAGTGATTCAATATTTTTATCCATTATGAAATGATCTAAGACCAGTTACCATCTGTAACCATACAAAGTCATTACAATATTATTGGCTATATTCATTATGTGTACATCACATCCCTGTTATCTACTTATAGTTGAATTATGTACTGTTTAATCTACTTTGCCTGTTTCATCCATTGCTCACATACCTGCCCTCTGGCAACCACTAGTTTATTCTCTGTATCTATGAATCTGTTTCTGGATATTTTTATTAATTTGTTCACTTGTTTTATTTTTAGATTCCACATATAAGTAATAACATACAATATTCATCTTTACCTGACTTAGCTCACTTACATAATGCCCTCCAAGTCCATCCATGTTGTCAAAAATGACAGATTTCATTGTTTTTTCTGGCTATTATGCCATTGTAATATATATACCATATCTTCATATAGATGCATCTGTGGATGGACACTTAGGTTGCTTTCATATCTTGACTATTGTAAATAATGCTGCAACTTTTTATTCATGGTAAAATACATATAACATAAAACTTACTATCCTAACTATCAAATGTGCAGTTAACTACTGTTAAGTGTATTCACATTGATTTGCAACCAACTGCCAGAATTATTTCATATCCATGAATCACAAACTCCTGATCTCTCCTTTCCCCAGCTTCTGGCAACCACCATTCTACTATTTTTATGAATTTAACTTCTCTAGTTGACTCATATTTGTCTTTTTTGTGAATCTTATTTTTTAATTGAATTGTTTATCTTTGGCTGCACTGGTCTTCACTGTTGCACACAGACTTTCTCCAGTTGTGGCAAGCAGGGGCTATTCTCTAGTGGTGGTACATGATCCTATACATATAGGCTTTTCATTGTGGTGGCTTGTCTTGTTGCAGAGCATGCGCTCTAAGATGCACAAGCTTCAGTAATTGTGGCACACAGGCTTACTTGCCCTGAAGCATATGGAATCTTCCCGGACCAGGGATCAAACCCTGTCTCCTGCATGAGCACCTGGATTCTTAACCACTGGACCACCAGGGAAGTCCTGTGACATTTATGTGACTTAGCGCAACGTCTACAGGTTTCATCCATATGATAGCACATCTCAAAATTTTCTTCGTTTTTAAGTCTGGGCTGAATAATATTCCATTGTGTGTATATCTGTCATTGGACATTTGGGTTGCTTCTACCATTTGGCTATTGTGAATAATACTTGACGATGCTTTCAGCTTTTCACTGTTAAGTATGATGTTAGCTATGGGTTTTTCATTCCATTTATCTTTACTATGTTGAGGTATGTTCCCTCTATGCCCACTTTCTGGAGAGTTTTTATCATAAACAGATGTAGAATTTTACCAAAAGCTTTTTCTGCATCTATTGAGGTGATCATGTGGTTTTTATACTTTAACCTGTTAATGTGGTGTATCACACTGATTGATTTGCAGATATTGAAAAATCCTTGCAGCCCTGGGATAAATCCCACTTGATTATGGTGTATGATTCTTTTACTGTATTGCTGGATTTGGTTTGCTGGTACTTGAGGATTTTTGCATCTGTGTTAATCACTGATATTGGCCCATAGTTTTCTTTTTTGTGTGCTATCTTTGTCTGGTTTAGGTATCAGAGTAACAGTGACCTCATAAAATGAATTCAGAAGTGTTCCTTCCTCTGCAATATTTTGAAATAGTTTTAGAAGGATAGGTGTTAACTCTCCTCTAAATGTTGGTAAAATTCACCTGAAGCCATCTGTCCCTAGACTTTTGTTGGGAGTTTTTAAGTTACAGATTCAGTTTTAGGATTGGTAATAAGTTTGTTTATATTTTTTGTTTCTTCCTGGGAAATTGTACCTTTCTAAGAATCTGTCCATTTCTTCTAGGTTGTTCATTTTATTGGGATGTAGTTGCTTGGTAGTAGTCTCTTATGATTCTTTGTATTTCTGTGGTATCAGTTATAATTACCCCTTTCTCATTTCTGATGCATATATCTGGAGAAAACTCATGCACCTCAATGTTTGTGGTAGCACTATTTACAATAGACAAAACATGTAAGCAACCTAAGTGTCCATCAACAGATGAATGGATAAAGATATGGTATATGAATACAATGGAATATTACTCAGCCATTAAAAATGCCATTTGCAGCAACATGGGTGGAACTAGAGATTATTATACTAAGTGAAGCAAGTCAGCCAGCGAAAGATAAATATCATATGACATCAGTTGACTTTTGTATATGAGACAGTAGTTGAGCTTCATTTTTCTTGCGTGACTCTACAGTTTTGACAGTACCACCTACTGAAGACACTAGCCTTTTTCCATTACATGTTCTTTGCTCCTTTGTCCTAAATTAATTTTCCATACAAATACATGGGTTTATTTCTGGACTCTCAATTTTGTCCCACTGATATATGTATCTGTTTTTCTGGTAATACCATGCTGTTTTGATTTTTATGGCTTTGAAAGAGTGTGATACCTCCAAATTTGTTCTTTTTTTCCCCTCAGAATTGTTATATAGGATCTTTTGTGGTTCCATAGAAATTTAAGTTCTATTGGAAATAGTTTTATTTAGTTCCATAGAAATAGTTCTATTTCTGTGAAATGCGTTTTTGGGATTTTGGTAGACATTGTATTGAATATGTATATTGCTTTAGGTATATGAATATTTTGACAATGTTAATTCTTCAAATTCATGAGTGTGGATATCTTTCCATTTATATGTGCCTTCTTCAATTTCTTTCAACAATGTCTCATAGTTTTCAGTATACAAGTTTTCAACCTCCATGGTTACATTTATTCCCAGGTATTTTATTCTTTGTGTTGCAATTGTGAATGGTATCCTTTCTTAACTTCTCTTTTTCATAGTTCACTATAGGCATAAAAATTTCAAAAGAACTTTATGTATTGATTTTTGCATACTGAAACTTTACTGAGTTGATTGGTTCTAATAGCCTTTTGGTGGAGTTTTAGGGTTTAGTTATGGTTTGTTGTATATGGACTTTCTTATGTTGAGATAAATCCTTTCTATACCTACTTGATTGAGAGTTTTTATCATAACATTTTGTCAAATGCCTTTTCTGCATCTAATTCAGATGATCATATGGTTTTTGTCCTTCATTTTTTTAATGTAATGTGTCATGTTGATTGAGTTGCAGATATTGAACCATTCTTCAATTCTTGGAATAAATCCCACTTGGTTGTGGTGTATGAACCTATCAATGAATTTTTGCTTAGCTTGTTACTATTTTGTTGAGGATTTTTGCATCTACATTCAACACAGATACTGGCCTATAATTTTTTTCTTTTTGCAATGTCTTTATATGGTTTGGGTATCAGGTTAATCCTTATCTCATAGAAAGACTTTGGAATCATTCTTTCTCTTCAATTCTTTTGAAATATTTTGAGAAGGATAGGCATTAAATTGTCTTTGAATGTTTGGTAGAATTCACCTGTGAAGTTCTCTGGTCCTGGACTATTGTTTGAGGGGAGATTTTGATTACTGTTTCAATCTCTGTGAAGTCATATTGATCAGTGATACAACTCTTCAGATTTTCTATTTCTTCATGATTCAGTCTTGGAAGGTTGTATGATTGTAAGAATTTGCCCATTTCTTCTACATTGTACAATTTGTTGACATAGAGTTGTTCCTAGTATTCTCTAAAACTCCTTTCTACTTCTGTTGTATCCACTATTATTGATTCTCTTTCATTTCTGATTTTATTTACTCTTTTTTCTTAGTGAATCTAGATAAAGGTTTGTCAATTTTATCTTCTCAAAGAACCAGCTCTTCATTTCATTGATCCACTCTGATTTTTATTATTTCACTCCTTCTATTAACTTTAGGTTTCATTTCTCTTCTTTTTATAGTTCCTCTAGGTTTAAAATTAGATTATTTATTTGATATTTTTTCTTGTTTCTTGAGGTAGGCCCATATTACTATAAACTTACTTCTTAGTACCACTTTTGCTGGATCCCATAGATTTTGGTATATTTTATTTTCATTTTGGCTTGTATTTGGGTACTTGTTAATTTCTCCTTTAAATTCTTTATTAACCCAATAGTTGTTCGGTATCATGTTGTCCAGTCTCCACCTATTTATGATTTCTTCCAGCTTTCTTCTCATAGCTGATTTCTAGTTTCATATCACTGTGCTTATAAAAGGTACTTGATGCAATTTCAGTGTTCTTAAATGTATTGAATATTGTTCTGTGTCCAAACATATGATCTATACTTTAAAATGTTCCATGTGTGCTTGAGAAGAAAGTGCATTCTGATGCATTTGGATGGGACATTCTGTGCAAATCTATCACATCCATCTGATCTAATATTTCATTTATGGCCACTGTTTCCTTGTTGACTTTCTATCTGGATGATCTGTCCATTGATGTAAGTTGGGAAATGGGGGTAAAGTCCCCTGTTATTATAGTGTTGCTGTCAGTGTCTCCTGGAGGCAGCATGTATTAATAGTTAGGTCTTATTTTTTAATTCATTCAACTACTCCATGTCTCTTGATTGGTGAATTCAATCCATTTACATTTAGAGTAATTGCTGGTAGATAAGGACTTAGTACTAACATTTTATTTTTGCTTTCTGGTTACACTGTATCTCAGTTGTTCTTTTTCCTTTTTTTCTGTCTGCCATTTTGGTTTGGTGGTTTTCCATGATGTTTTAACTCAGATTCATCTTTTGTATGTTTCATGTCTCTGTTCTAGATTTGTTTTGTGGTTCCTATGAGTTTAGTTTAAAATATCTCATAGATAAAACTAGTCCCTTTTCTGTTGATAGCATCTTCACTTACCTATATGGGTTCCATCCATTTTTTCTTCCCCTTTTGCATTTTTGTCATCTCAAATTTTCCCTTTTTAAGTTATGAGTCTGTTACCAAATTGAGGTAGCTACAGTTTTGTGTCCTTTCCTCCCCTTTAACCTTTATACTATTCTAAAGTGTTTTAAAAAAAAAAACTTATTCTGATAAAGAGTTTCCACTTTCAGATTCTGCCTACCTATCATCTTACTCGATGTTTTGTATATTTTTGCCTTTTCACTTCTGGTAGAACTCCTTTCACTATGTCTTGTAAGGCAGGTCAGCATTGATGAATTACCTATGCTTTTGTTGTCTGAGAAAGTTTTCATTTCTCCATCATATCTGAATGATAACTTTGCTGGATAGAGTATTCTTCGGTGACAGCTTTTATCTTTCAGTGTTATGAGAATGTCATTCTATTCCTTCTTGGTCTGTAACTTCTGCTGATAGCCTAATGGGGATTCCTTTGTAGTCTACCATCTTTTTTTCTCTGGCTGCCTTTAAAATCCACTGACTTTTGACAGTTTCAATATGACATGTTTTGAAGGCCTTTTTGCATTGAGTAATTAGATGTTCTCTTAGCTTCATGAACTTGTATATCTAGCTCCTTCCCCAGGCTTCTAAAGTTCTCAGTCATTACTTCTTTAAACAAACTCTCTGCTCCCTTCTCCCTCTTTTCTTCTGGGATACCCACAACAAAATAGTCTCCTTCATAAAAAGTCAGATAGCTTATGTAGAAATCCCTCACTTTAAAATAGCTTATCTCTTCTACTTGTATTATTTCTAGATTTCTATCTTTGACCTTGCTAATTCTCCCTTCCATATGGTCAGCTCTATTTCCAATGATTTCTAGTATATTCTTCACCTTATTACATTCTTCAGTTCCAAAACTTGTTTGTTGTTTCAGAGTTTCAATCTCTTTGGTAAAGTACTCCTTCTGCTCATTGATTTTGAGCTCATTAAACTACCTTTCTGGGTTTTCTTCCAGTTTGTTGGGTTTCCTCATGACAGGTATTTTAAGTTCTCTCTCAGATCACAATATTCCATGACTTTAAGTATGGTTTCTGGAGCACTGTCACTTTCTTTTGGTGGTATAGTGTTACTATGATTCTTCACGGTGCTTGATGAATTGCCCCCTTGCCAATACATCTGAAGTTAAATGATACATTAGAAGTTAAGAGTTCTTTGCTTCCCAGTTTTTGTTTCTCTTACCTGTGCTGCTTCTGGTTATACTTGAGAGTTGACTTTCCAGCCTTCAGTGTCTTTGTTAGAAGTGTGGCTCCATATCCTTGTTGCTTCTTGTGCCTCCAAGGTCTTTGTTGTCTTGATTCTGCCAGAGCCACTGTCATCACAGGGATTGTGGGCTCTCCCCTTGTGCCCAGGATCCCCTGATTTGCAAGCTGTACCATGGGGGAAGGGAGTCAGTGAGGGAAGAGACAGGATCAGACAAGTGCCTCTACCCTGTCTGGCGTAAGGTTTGTGGTATCCACCTCTGCAGATGGCGGTTTAGGGGCTAGGGTTGTGTGTCTTAGAAACTGGAGGAATGGGGTCCCAGTCCCCACTGCCATGGCTCCCATTACCTGTAACCCTTGGGAGGCTAGAGTCCTATGCACTGCCTTCCCTGTTGATATTGGGTTCTCTAAAGACACAGATTCATCTGCTGTTTTCAGAGGGCTGGATTACAAGCACCAACTTCCCTGTTCCTCAGGTTCTGCCTCCTCTCCATGTTCCACTATATGAACCTTTAGATGTACAGATGTGTGCAATTCTCTGGCTTCCTGTTGTGTTGGGCAAAAGCATCTTAAATTGTGAATGCTTTAGTGGTTGTAGATTAAAGTAGAGAAAGGTAGTTTTGCAGTCCGCCATGTTGTCTTTTTGAAAACAGCCATCATAACAGATGTGAGGTGATATCTTATTGTGGTTCTAATTTGCATTTCCCTGATGATTAGTGATGTTGAGTATGTTTTCATATACCTATTGGCTATTGTCTCTTTTTATCTTTTCTTGAGATATGGTTGATGTAGAATATTATGTTATATATGTACAACATAGTGATTCAGTTACTAAAGGTTATACTCTATTTATAATCCTTATAAAATATTGACTATATTCCCTGTGTTGTATAATGTATCATTGTAGCTTATTTATTTTATACATAGTAGTCTGTACCTCTTAATCCCCTACTCCTGTCTCGTCCCTTACCCTTTCCCTCTCTGCACTGGTACTAATTTCTCCTCTACATCTGTGAGTCTGTTTCCTTTTTGTTATATTCACTAGTTTTCATTTTTAGAGTCCATATATAAGTGATACACATTATTTTGTCATTGCCTGACTTATCTCAATTAGCATGATACCCTCCAAGTCCATCCATGTTACTGAAAATGGCAAAATTTCATTCTTTTTTATGAGTGAGTGGTAATCCATTGTGTGTAGGGCACTCCTTCTTTGTCCATTCATGTGTTGATGAACATTTGGGTTGCATCTATATGTTGGCAATTGGAAATAATGGTGCTAGAACATTGGAGTGCATGTATATTTTTGAATTAGTATTTTCACTTTTTTTGGATAAATGCCCAGGAATAAAATTACTGGGTCATATGGTTTTATTTTTAGTTTTTTCATAAACTTCTATACTGTTTTCCAGAGTCTGCATCAGTTTACATTCCCAGAAACAGTGTATGAGTTCTTTTTTCTCTGCATCCTTGGCAACATTTGTTTTTTGTGTTCTTTTTGATAACAGCCATTCTAACAGGTGTGCGGTGATATCTCATTGTGGTATCTCATCAGAGAATTTGCATGTCTCTGATGATTAATAATATTGAGCATCTTTTCATGGGCATGTTGGCCATTGGTATGTGTTCTTTGGGAAAATGTCTACTCAGGTCTTCTGCACATTTTTTAACCCAATTATTTTTGACATTGAGTTGTATGAGGTGTTGATATATGCTAGATATTAACGTTTATTGGTCATCAGTTCAGTCGCTCAGTCATGTCTGACTCTTTGCAACCCCATGGATTGTGGCACACCAGGCTTCCCTGTCCATCACCAACTCCCGGAGCTTGCTCAAACTCATGTCCATAGAGTTGGCCATCCAACCATCTCATCCTCTGTCATTCCCTTCTCCTCCCAGCTTCAATCTTTCTCAGCATCAGGGTCTTTTACAATGACTCATTTCTTTGCATCAGGTGGCCAAATTATTGGAGTTTCAGCATCCAGTGAATATTCAGGACTGATTTCCTTAATGATTGACCGGTTTGATCTCTTTGCAGTCCAAGGAACTCTCAAGAATCTTCTCCAACACCACAGCTCAAAAGCATCAATTCTTCAGCACTCAGCTTTCTTTATAGTCCAACTCTCACATCCATACATGACTACTTTGACCAGACAGACCTCTGTTGGCAAAGTAATGTCTCTGCTTTTTAATATGCTGTCTAGGTTGGTCATAGCTTTTCTTCCAAGGAGCAAGCGTCTTTTAATTTCATGGCTGCAGTCACCATCTGCACTGATTTTGGAGCCCCCCGAAAAATAAAGTCTCTCACTGTTTCCATTGTTTCCCCATCTATTTGCCATGAAGTTATTGGTCATATCAATAGCAAATATTTTCTCTCATTCAGTAGGCTATATTTTCATTTGGTTGAGGGTTTTCTTTGCTGTGCAGAAGTTTTATATCTGACTAGGTTCCATTTGTGTATTTTTGCTTTTTCTTCCTTTACTTTAGTAGACAGATCAAAAAAATCCCTATGATTTATGTCAAAGAATGTTCTGCCTATGATTACATCTACACAGGGATCTTATGGTTTCTGGTCTTACATTTAGGTCTTTAATCCATCTTCTGGGGTTTATTTCTGTGTATGGTGTGGAAAATGTTCTAATTACACTCTTTTACATGTAACAAACTTTTCCAGTTTTCCTACCATCACTTACTGAAGAGTCTGTCTTTTCTCTATTTTATATTATTGTCTCTTTTGACAGATTAATTGACCACAAGTGTGTAGGTTTATTTCTGGGTCTCTATTCTGTTCCATTGTTCTGTTTTTGTGCCAGTACTAACCTATTTTGATTACTGTATATTTGTAGTATCATCTGAAATCAGGGAACATGATTCTTCCAGCTCTGTTCTTCTTTCTAAAGACTGCTTGGCTACTTTATATTCATAGATATTTTAAATTATTTGTTCTAGTCCTGCAAATAATTCCACTGGCATTTCGATAGGGATTATACTGAATCTGTAGATTACATTGGGTAGCAAGATCATTTTATCAATATTAATTCTTCTAAACCATGAACATAGTATGTCTTTCCATCCTTTTCTATCATCTTCAATTTCTTTCGTTAGTGTCTTACAGTTTTTGGAGTACAGGTATTTTATTTCCTAGGTATTTTATTCTATTGACGCAACTGAAAATGGGATTGTTTCCTTAACTTTTCTTTCTTGAAGTTTGTTGTTACTATATAGAAATGTAACAGATTTAAAGCATATTACATTTGTATCTTGAAACTTCACTGAATTTATTGACGTGCTTTGGTAGGTTTTGGTGGCATGTTTAGAATTTTTCATGTATAGTATCATTATGTTCAGTGACATTACAACTTCCTTTCAATTTAGATTCCTTTTATTTCTTTTTCTTCTCTGACTGCCACAGCTAGGACTTCCAAAACTATCTTGAATAAAAGTGGCATGAGTGAGCATCTTTATCCCGATCCTCATCTTAAGAGAAAATACTTTCAGCACTTCACCATTAAGTATGACGTTACCTATGGATTTATCATTATATGGCCTTTATTATATTAAGGTATGTTCCCTCTACACAGAATCTGTGGAGATTTTATTGTACATGAATATTGAATTCTGCAAAAAAAAAAACTTTTCTGCATCTGTTATCACACATTTTTATTCTTCGATTTGTTAAGGTAGTGTGTCACACTGATTGATTTACATATACTGACGCATCTTTGCATTGTTGGATTAAATCCCCTTTGATCAGGGTAAATGATCTTTTTAATGTATTATTGGATTTGGTTTGCTACTATTTTGTTAACAACTTTACATTTACATTCATCGTTGATATTTGGTGTATAATTTCTTTTTTTCTGAGTTTGATATGAGGATGATGCTGTCTTCATAGAATGAGTTCCAAAGTATTCCTTCCTTTGCAATTTTCTGGAATAATTTCAGAGGGATAGGTGTTAACGCTTCTCTAAATGTTTGCTAGAACTCACCCATGAAGCCATTCTGGTCCTGGTATTTTGCTTATTGAGTATTGATTCAATTTCAGGAATGGAAATTGGTCTGTTCATACTATCTGTTTCTTCCTGGTTCAGCTTGGCAGATTGGGCATTTCTAGGAATTTGTCCACTTCTTTAGTTTGTCCATTTTATTGGCATATAGTTGTTGGTAGCAGTCTCTTATAATCCTTTGTACATCTATGATGTTATTTTTAACTTCTCCTTTTTCATTTCTAATTGTATTTATTTGGTCCCTTTCTCTTTTTTCTTGCAGAGTCTTGCTGAAGGTTAATCATTTTGCTTATCTTCTCGAAGAACCTGACCATTTCTATTTTTTTAAATCTCTAATTCACTTATTTCTGCTCTGGTCTTTATGATTTCTTTCTTTCTAACTTTGGGTTTTGTTTGTTCTTTTTCCTTTAGGTGGAAAGTTTTGAGATTTCTCTTGTTTCCTGAGGTAGGCTTGTATCATCATAAGCTTCCCTCTTGGAACTGTTTGCTACATCCCATAGGTTTTCGATCAGTGTGTTTTCATAGGTCTCCACACATCATTTGATGTCTTTTTTTCATTGGTTCATGATCCACTTAGTAGCATTTTGTTTAGTCCCCATGCATTTGTTTTTGCAGCTTTTTCTTATAATTTATTTCTAGTCTTATAGCTTTGTAGTCAGAAATTATGCTTAATATGATTTCAATTTTCTTAAATTTATTGAGGTTTAAATAAATTCTTAAATTTATTTTGTCTGGCCTAACATGTGATCCTAGGAATGTTCCATATGCACCTGAAAAGAATGTGTATTCTGCTGCTTTTGGATGGAATGTTCTATACCTCTTAAGTCCATTTGGCTTAATGTGTCATTTGAGTCCAGTGTTTCCTTATTGATTTTCTGTCTGGATGATGTGTCCATTAATGTAAGTGGAATGTTAAAGTCTCCCCACTATTATTATGTTACTAGGGATTTCTCCCTTTATATCCATTAACATGTGCTTTATGTAATTAGGTGCTCCTATGTTGGGTACATATTTATACATACATATATATATTTGTAATTGTTATATCTTCTTCTTGGATTTATCCCTTCATTATATACTGTCCATTTGCTCTTGTAATCATCTTTATTATTCCATTATTTTGACTGATGCAAGTATTGACACCTTGGCCTACTTTCGCTTTCCATTTACATGGAATGTTTTTCCATCCCTTCATTTTCAGTCTTTTCAGTGTCTTTAGATATGAAGTGAGTCTACTCTTGGCAGCATATATACAGGTCTTGTTTCTGTATCCATTCAACCACTCCGTGTCTTTTAACTGAAGCATCTAGTCCATTTACATTTAAGGCAATTATTGATATGTACTTATTACCAGTTTGTTAATTGTTTGGGAGTTATTTATGTAGATCTTTCACCTTCCTTCTTCTTTTGTTCTCTTCTCTTGTGATTTGATGACTACCTGTGGGTAGTCTTTTAATATATATCTATCTATCATAGGCTTTTGATTTGTGGTTACCATAGGTTTTTATATAGCTAGATGTGAATATATATACATATATGTTTTAAGTTCCATTTTCCTAATTTCAAATGCACTGTAACAAACATGTATTTGTATTCCTCTCCCCTCATGATTACTGTTTTTGATATCATATTTGACATTTAATTGTCTTGTGTATCTCTAACTTGGTTATTGTGGATATAGATGATTTTACTAATTTGTCTTTTACCCTCCCTGCTAGCTTTCTGCATAGATGATTTACTATGTGTACTGTATGTTTGCCTTTACTGGTGAAGTTTTTCATTTCACGATTGTCATGTTTCTAGTTTTTCCTTTTCTTTTTCATTTAGTCAATTTCCTTTCACATTTCTTGTAAAGCTTGTTTGGTGGTGTTGAACTCTTATTAGTTTTCACTTGTCTGTGAAACTGTTGATCTCCCCATCAAATCTCAATAAGAGCCTTGCTTGGTAGAGTATTCTTGGTTGTAGGCTTTTCCCTTCAATCACTTTAAATATATCATGCCACTGTATTCTGTTCTGCAGAATTTCTGCTGAAAATCAGTTGATGGCCTTATGAGTATTCTCTACTTTGTGATTTGTTGCTTCATCCTTCCTTGTTGCTTTTAATAGTCTCTCTTTATCTTTAGTTTTTGCCATTTTAATTTCCATGTGTCTTGATGTGGTCCCCTTTTGTTGATAATCATTTTCTTTCTCAATCAAACAGAATAGGTTGATATTTATTACTGACGTTTTCAAAGAGTCTAGAATTTATTATTTCTATTGCATTTTGGCTTTCTACTTCCTTGAATTTATTTTTATAATGACTGACTCAATCTTTCCTTTTAAAGAGAATGTTTTTGTTGTTTCATAATATTTAGTAAAATGAACTCATTCTTTTTGGTATTCTTTAATTAAAAACATTACAAAGGCATTTATAGATGAAAGCTTCCTTTTGTGTAAAACATCTACAGAAAGAATAGAAAGTGATTTCATGTCTTCTTTAATTCCTTCATGGATGCTATATAAAATTACCTTTTTCTTTTCTATTTGAGTCAAAGGAAAAATGTGCTTCCTAATTTCAAATTAGATAAGATTTGGTAACTTTTCATTATTTGTAACAGAGAAGGCAATGGCAACCCACCCCAGTGTTCTTGCCTGGAGAATCCCAGGGACAGGGAAGCCTGGTGGGCTGCCATCTATGGGGTCGCACAGAGTCGGACACACTGAAGTGACTTAGCAGCAGCAGCAGCAGCAGCAGCATTATTTGTAAAATTACTGGACAATAGACAATGTGGACTACAAGATACTAGCAGTTTTAACATATTACATGATTTTTGGGCCAAGCAAATAACGAATTTATATAAATACTTCAAAATTTTTTAAAATAAACCTCATTCCCTAAGTGGGGAAATGTAAGATTATATAGTTAGCAAGTAATTTATGTTTATTAATTAACTCAGTTCTCTTGTGTTCTACAAGAACCTAAGATTGGTGTATGTGTAAAGCAAAAGAATCAGAAGTGAATATCCATAAATTTATTCAGTGCTTATTTTGACATAGTCCATTTATATTCATGATTTTCTTTTTTTAAGAACATTTCTTTATTTCCTCAATCCTTTTACAAATAAAAGGGCGTTTTCGACTGAAAAATAGTAAAAAAAAAAATCAATAAATAATAAAGTAAAAATCTTAAGATATATAAAAGGAAAAGGTTACTCAATGACATTGGAAATGACTTCTACTGCAATCTTAAATGAAACCAACAATAAGCATACACTACATTAAAAAAAGTCTTTTATGAAAGAAGTGTACAGGAGTATGCCACTGCATGTGAGGCATTGTTTTGAATAGAGTAAAGAGCACTAAATAGGCCTTACTATTGGGCTTAGAAAAGGGTTATTTTGTTTAAAAAAAAAAAAAAAACAGGGGTATGACTGCTAAGACAAAAAATGGAGTCAGAATCTCTGAGAGCCTCAGAGATAAGCTGAATGGCTAGGGGTATCCTCTTCTACACGTTGAACTTCCCCCATTTCTTTTTCTTTTAAATTTGGATATGTTAGAACTATCCCTTGAGACATAAAACTTGGTACCAACGGAAAATACTGAATATGAAATGCTGAATGAAGAAAACAAGAAATGCTTAGGCTAAGTAGATATAATTTCTGAAAGTACAAGATGTCTGAAGAGGGTGAGTGGTTTTAGGCCTCAGTTTGATTTCCTGGAAAACCAAAATGCAGAAGTGTACCTGCTTGAGCAAGTTTCCTCAAATTGGACAAAATGCTATCTTGGTTCTTTTGTCTCTTTGTGAAGTTTTTTCAAATTGGAAGGGCGGGAGAAGAGAGCTAAGGACAGGGTCTATTGACATGGCTGGAGCACTACTGCCATCGTGCGGAAACAGTTTCAAAACATCCTAGGTTGTTACACTGTCCTTGTAAGTTCTACTAGTCAAGGAATATCAGACCTATGAGAAGGTAGAACAGGCTTGGGCCCTCAGCTGGACCTCCTTGCTTTCTTTTCTAAAGCCTACCGGAGACCTGGATGTTGGGGGCATCTTGGCCTAGAATCTGCAGGGTGAGGGGACCTGGAGTAAGCCAGGTGCCACATGTCGTACCTCACTTGGTAAAGAATCTGCCCGCAATGCAGGAGACCTGGGTCCAGTTCCTGGGTCAGGAAGATCCCCTGGAGAAGAGACTGGCTACACACTTCAGTAGTCTTGCCTGGAGAAGTCTATGGACAGAGGAGCCTGGTGGACTACAGTCCACAGGGTCTCAAAGAGTTTAGACTGAACGACTAACACTTTCATTTTCACCAGGAGGTCAAGGTACAGAAAGTTGTAGGGTGGGGGTTAGATTTCCTTCCAAAATGGGCTAGACTAGTAGAACTCACAAAAAGACTAATGTAAGCTTCTGTAAACATTTGTCCCCTGTTCTTGCCCCTTGCAAGCAGAGTTAACACACTTTCATATGGTGTCCCTAAGCTACAAGGCTTCAGTTCCTTCGGCTAAAGTATTAAAGCATGATGGACAAGCCTATTCCAAGGGAAATTCAGCAGCATTTGGTTTGACTGTTGAGTCTCAAGTCAGAAAAAATTATAGAGCCCCACTGCCCGGAAACAAAGGGGGCAAATTAGAAGTAGAGGCTAATATGCCCAGTCTAACTTAGGCTAGCTAAAGAAAAAAGATCTACCCAAGAGGGAATCTTGATCTCCTCTCAAGTGTCACAAGAAGGGAAGACATAATACTCTTAAGACCTGAGACCACTAATCACATTATAGTAATCAACATTTTCTGATTTTGCTTCGTAACTAAAGCTGGATGGAGATGAAGGAATTTCATAGGCCTGTCCTCTTGTGACACCTGAGATAATATCAAGACTCCATTAAGCATTTCATCTAGGCCTAATAAACAGCTACAAATCTACTGTAGCTGCCTTCTCCTTCCAGACCTAGCGAATACTTCTTGGTCTTCTTTTCCATTTGGTAACTTCACTAGGATGTGTAAGTCTATTCAGCTAGCCAGCGCTACATGGGACTCCAGAACTGGCATGGTCTATGACGTACAAGCATACCAGATACTGCTAAACTGCCCTCAGAACAAACTTAATCATCTTGCAGACGCTTCAGCCACAAGAGACCCAGGCCTAGATGAAACTGAACAATTTCCTATGCCTGAAAAACAAGTGGACTAATAATTACAAGGTCAACAGAATCTGACTTATTTTTACCTGTGTTCCTGTATGCCAAGAATCCAAGGTGGAACTGAACTTATTTCCTAAATCCTCTCTGCACCTGAGTCTTAGAGAATGCAAGAAAACCAGAAAAAGTTGGAGGCTTCCACAAAGTGCTCCAGAACTGAGCCTACAGTTTATTTCTCTAGTGCTTAAGAGTTTGAGTGCTGAAGTCTGATTATTCTGCTTTTGTCTATATTATTAGCCATCTAACCTTGGAAAAGGTTTGTAAAATTTCTGTGCTACATTTCCTTATTTATTAAGTGGCAAGAATCACTCTACTCATCCAGAGGGATACTGTGAAGAATCAATCTATGAATTCTTATCAAAAATCTGTGGAATACTTACTGGTATGCTATAAATACTCAATAATTATCAGCAACAGTTTATTGCCTAGAAATGCCCTAATGTTGTCCTTCATGTTCTAGAATGATCTTTTTTCTCCTAGGTCTGCCTCCTTGAGACTTACCCTGGGAAGCAGACTATATAATACCTTGAAAAAATACATGGGATGTAAATCTGAGTGAAGAAGAACAGAACTAGGTCAGGTAGAAATTCAGTTCTTGCAAAAGAAGATGCCTGATGGAGACACAGAGTTTAGGTCTCAGTTTTGATATGAGTGGAAACGAAAAGCAAGAGAACAACAGCATGAGCAAGTTTCCTGAATGGTCAGTCATGTCCCACTTTTTGTGACCACATGGACTATAGCCAGACTTCTCTTGTCCATGAAATACTCCAGGCAAGAATACTGAAGTGGGTTGCTCTTTTCTACTCCAGGAAATCTTCCCAAATCAGGGATGGAACCTGTGACTCCTGTATCTCATGGATTGCTAGGCGGATTCTATACCATTGTGCCACCTGGGAAGCCAAGCAACTTTCTTGCTGCTGCTGCTGCTAAGTCGCTTCAGTCGTGTACGACTCTGTGCAACCCCATAGATAGCGTTCCACCAGGCTCCCCTGTCCCTGGGATTCTCCAAGCAGGAACACTGGAGTGGGTTGCCATGTCCTTCTCCAATGCATGAAAAGTGAAAGTGAAGTCGCCCAGTTGAGTCCGACTCTTGGCGACCCCATGGACTGCAGCCCACCAGGCTCCTCCATCCACAGGATTTTCCAGCCAAGAGTACTGGAATGGGATGCTGTTGCCTTCTCCAAAGCAACTTTCTTAAAACCCTCCAAAATACAAGGCAGCCATGTTTCCTGGTGCCTTTGTCTCTTGGCGGTGTTTTTTTCAGACCGGTTGGGTGGAAGATGAGAGCTCAAGGACCTGGCTGGCCTACATATCTGGAGCACTACTGCCCTCATGAGGAAATTGTTTGAAAACACCAAAAACCCTTACAACTTCCTTGCTTTGACGCCAAAAGTTGTAGAAGAGCACACATATAGGGACTTGGAAAAGGCTTAGACACAAGCTGGGCCTCCTTCTTTCTTCTCTATGGCCTTACAGGATTCTTGAACACTGGTGGAATCCTGGTGTACAGTGTGGGGAGTGAGGGGCTAGAACTGAGCCAGCAGCTGCCTGGTCCAGGCAAGCAAGTCATGGGTAAGGCCTTGTTCCCCACCCAATGCAGACAGGATTAGAGAAATCCACTGAAAGACAGAGGCAGGCTCTGGTGGGTATGTCTCCTGTTCCTGCTCTTTGGAACAAAAGGAAGTAGGCTTTCAAGTGCCACCCAGGTATTAGGGGATGTGGATCTTTAATGGCAGCAGCGTCAGGACATCAAAGACAAGCCAGTTCCAGGTAGCATTATGACAGGAGCAGGTGTGCTTGCTAAGTTCACCCAGATGTTTACAGGCCTACTGCCTGGAGTTCACAGGGCCTGAACAGAGGCGGAACCACCCAGCCAAACAAAGAAGTGTTAAATGACCGTGTGTTATTTCTTCATATATATCTGTTGTAGCAGGTACTTTCTGAAGAAGCACGATTCTTTCTAGAAAGGAAAACCATGTGGCAAATATGATGTCACTGAAGATGGTGAAGTAGGGAACTCCAGTGATCCATCCCTCCATAAAAGTAACAAAGGAGCTGATAAAGTGTCAGGATCCAATTTTACAGAGCTCTAGATCTAGTTGAACACGTAAGACAATCAACAATGGCTTGGTGAAGAAAGAAGTGACTACTTTGCAGTGAGAGAGGACTGTGGCATTCAAAATTCCCCACCTACCACCCGCTAAAACCACACTGCCTTAAAGATGGGTCTTGTCATCCTGGTGCGTGATGTGAGTTCCGGAGGGGGAGATACGGAGTTACTCTCAAAGAATTGTGGTTGTCAAGTTTGACCTCTCTGGAGGCTCCCTGAAAGGTTGGTGTAAGACCTTGTCTTTGTCTTGACTTCCTTGGAGTGTTTCCACCGCTGAGCTGTCTTGAAGAAAGGCATTTACTAAAAAAATTTAAAGGCACAATAATTGACCAGAAAAGCCTGGGACAATAGACAATACTTAGGACAAGAAGTAGACAAATGGAGAAGCACAGAAAGGAGAAGGCTATGAAAGGAAATACATTGCGGAAGAAAGAACTTTAAAAGTTCTTAGATGTACTGGAGAAATTAGAAACGTGCAGACCTCTGCAGGGCTACATGACTATTCAGATGAGGCCTGAGACCCTAAATATTTGTGTCTCTTTAGGCTCCCTGCAAGCTGGAAGTGAAGGATAGAGCTGTGAGCAGTCTTTATAATCATTGAAAGAGTTCTCGAGACAAATCCAATTGCAAAGACTGGCAGCATTTTTCAGATGTTTACAGAAAGTCTGTCACAACACTAATGATCACCAAGCTAACACAACATAGACGTGAGTGACCACACATGACCAAGTATAGACTTGACAAAAATAATTGAGAAAAGTCACTAAACAAGAAAAAAGCAGTACACAAGAAGTGCCATCAACTAAACCTGTGTGTTGGAAATCTAATTTCCATGTTGATACATCAGGAAATTCAAAATGTTCAGTTTTCACCACCAATTAAAAAATGAGACATCCAAAGTAACAGAGGTATATGTGTGTTTATAGGAAAAACCAATAAACTAAAGTCGTCTAGAATAAAGGCTAGGAAATGGATATACTAGAAAAGACTTTAAATAAACTCCCCTAAATATGGGGATATTTGATGGACATCTTTAAATATGAAAGGGTTAAAAAAAAAAACTAAATACAATGAACTGATGAAAACCAGGAAAACAATGTCACACTAAAGTTTATAATCAAACTTACAAGAGCCACGAAGCAAGAATCTTGTAAGCATCAATACACATTATCATATACAAAGTAGCCTCAATACAATTTGCAGTTGATTTCTCTTCTGAAACCTTTAAAATTCTAAAAGAAAAAGAAAACCTATCAACCAAGGATTCCACATCCAGCTAGACTCTTCCAAAAATGAAGGAGAAACTAAGACATTCCTAGAAAAGAAAACAAATGAAGGTTGTTACTAAAAGACCTAGCATAACAGAAATGTAAAAGGGAGTCCTCTAAGGTGAAATGAAGACACTAATCAATAACTTGAAGTCATATGAAGAAATAAAGAACAAAGATAAAGGTAACATTTAAATGCGATAATAAATAAATAAATGAATTTAAATGCCATAATAATAGTGTGTGTGAGTTTAGTTACTAAGTTCTAGCCAACTCTTTTGCAACCCTATGGACTGTATACACTGCCAAGGCGCCTCTGTCTGTGGGATTTTCCAGACAAGAATACTGGGGTGGGTTGACAATTCCTTCTCCAGGGGATCTTCCTAACCCAGGGTTTGAACCTGTGTTTACTGCATTGGCAGAAGGATTCTTTACCACTGAGCCACTACGGAAGTCATATATATTTGCTTGCAGGATTTTAGTATACATGTCAGACCAGGGATTGAATCCCAGCCACAGTAGTGAGAGCACTAACTCGAAACTCCTTATTTTTGTCTTCTAATCTTTTTCCTTTGGAATTTAAATTTTCCTTTGGAATTTAAAATGTAACACAAGTACACAAGGAAAATTATAAATCTAAGTTAACGGGAATGCAGTGTACTAAGATATAATCTGTGAAAATAACATAAAAGATTTTAAAGCTGCAAAGGATAAAAACAAAAATAAACAAATGGGACCTAATTAAAATCAAAAGCTTCTTCACAACAAAGGAAACTATAAGCAAGGTGAAAAGACAACCTTCCGAAAGGGAGAAAATAATAGCAAATGAAGCAACTGACAAACAACTAACCTCAAAAATTTACAAGCAACTCCTGTAGCTCAATTCCAGAAAAATAAACCCATTATCAGAGAAATGCAAATCAAAACCACAATGAGTTACCATTTCACACCAGTCAGAATGGCTGCGATCCAAAAGTCTACAAGCAATAAACTCTGGAGAGGGTGTGGAGAAAAGAATGCAAACTAGTACAGCCACTATGGAGAACAGTGTGGAGATTCCTTAAAAAACTGGAAATAGAACGGCCTTATGACCCAGCAATCCCATTGCTGGGCATACACACCAAGGAAACAAGAATTGAAAGAGACACGTGTACACCAATGTTCATCGCAGCACTGTTTATAAGAGCCAGGACATGGAAGCAACCTAGATGTCCATCAGCAGATGAATGGATAAGAAAGCTGTGGTACATATACACAACGGAGTATTACTCAGTCATTAAAAAGAATACATTTGAATCAGTTCTAATGAGGTGGATGAAACTGGAGCCGATTATACAGAGTGAAGTAAGCCAGAAAGAAAAACACCAATACAGTATACTAACGCATATATATGGAATTTAAAAGATGCTAACGATAACCCTGTATGCGAGACAGCAAAAGAGACACAGATGTATAGAACAGTCTTTTGGATTCTGTGGGAGAGGGAGAGGGTGGGGTGATTTGGGAGAATGGCATTGAAACATGTATAATATCATATATGAAATGAATTGCCAGTCCATACTGGATGCTTCGGATGGTGCACTAGGATGACCCAGAGGGATGGTACAGGGAGGGAGGAGGGAGGGGGGTTCAGGATGGGGAACATGTGTTTACCCGGGGCGGATTCATGTTGATGTTTAGAAAAACCAATACAATATCATAAAGTAATTAGCCTGCAACTACAATAAATAAATTTAAATTTAAAAAAAGATTTTAAAGCTGCAAAGGAACAAAAGTAATTTGATACTAAACTATTAAGTATACGTTAATTATACATACCTGACCAAAAAGGACTTAAATCTGGAAAAAAAGATGCCTGATGAGGTTGGGTCACTTAGACCACAGTTTGATATTCAACGGAAACCACAAATTATATGAAAAGACTGTTGTAATTAGCCTCCAATTTAAATGAATCAATTTATATTTTAAAAGAATAAAATGAATGTCATATATGATTAAAAAAAGAAAAGGAAAGACTAGCAGCTGGTTTCCTCAAACCAGGAAAGAACAAACTAGCCCTATACCCTACTGCCTTTGTCTGTTCACAGTGTTTTTTCACACTGGAAGGGCGGGAGAAGAATGCTGGGAGCAGGGCTTCTTGTCTGTTCTGAGACCATACCGCCATCGTGCGGAAAATGTTTGATCCGGCCCAAGCTGTGAGCTGCTCTTCTTTGCAAGGCCTAGCAGTGGAGGCAGGTCAGACCAATGCAGAACCAACATAACCTGAACTCAAGCCTGGCCCCTTTCTACCTTTTTCTCTGTGGTCTGGCAGGATCAGTGGACAGTCAGGTTCTGGGCTCAGTATCTGACAATGAGCAACCAGGGCCCGGGAGCCCTCCAGCTGCTGCCCGGAAGTCCAGCCACCGGAAGGAGGGAGGCGGGGCTTCAGTTTCCTGACAGTGTGGCCTGGACTTAGAGCCAAGCAAGGAAAAAGGAGGTATTTGTCTTGTGAATCTGCCTTTTGAGGTTCAGGCCTCCTGATCACTTCTGTGTTGTAGGGTCTGGGCCCACTGTGACAGGAGCAACAGAGCGCAATGGACGGGCCAGTGCCAAGTACACTAATGAGCCGGTGTCACTGATGGAGTTGAGGGTGACCAAATGTTTAAAGTACCATCGCTTGGAGCAAGAAGGACCTGTATGGAAAGAATGGGCGCTTTGGTGGTGTGAGCCAGGACATCTCGGAGACTGCAGTTGCTCAAGAGAATGAAAATCAGGAATGTACTGGATCGGCCGGCTGGCTCCTGGGCCCTGGCCCCTCACGGAGCTGACTGACCGCCCCTGCTCCTGCCAGACCACAGAGAAAAAGGTAGAGAGGCCAGGCTTGAGTTCAGGTTCTGTTTTCTCTTCCATTGGCCTGACCAGGTTCTCAAGGAGGAACAGCTCACAGCTTGAGCCCGATCAAACTGTTACCGCACGATGGCGGTATGATCTCAGAATAGACAAGGAGCCCTGCTCCAAGACTCCTTCTCCCGCCCTACGAGTCTGAAAAAACGCCATGAACAAAGATATAGGAAAATATGGCTGCCCGGTTTTGTTCAATTTGATCAAACCTGTTCATACTTTTGCATTTAATGTTTGCTTTCTGTTAGATATCAAACTGAGATGCAAGCCATCCAAACTCATGGAGCATCTTCTCTTTTCCAGATTTCCTTTTGTACCTCACCAAGGTTTCCCACATTTGCTCTTATTCTCTCACCCTTTTATCTCCAGCAATTTTTCATGCTATCTAATTGATTCGCGGTGTCAAGGGGCAAGCCTCAGGAATTCATGCCAAAGGAAGAAACAAAAAAAGAAAATAATATACCTAAGGACTTGGTCAGTCTAGGCAACAGCCCACGTGGTGATTATTCTATCGCATTTTCCAAATTCTCTGGGGTCTTCATATGTTAGACCTTGTGCGTTGTGTTGGAGCAGCCACTTGGTGGAGCCCTAGGAGGAAGGACCAGAGACCTCACAGGACTGAATGCAGGCAATCTCCTACTCCAATCTCCTCGTTAGGATCATACATTCTTCAGTTCAGTCCAGTTCAGTCGCTCAGTCGTGTCCGACTCTTTGCGACCCCATGAATTGCAGCATGCCAGGCCTCCCTGTCCATCACCAACTCCCGGAGTTCACTGAGACCTCACGTCCATCGAGTCAGAGATGCCATCCAGCCATCTCATCCTCTGTCGTCCCCTTCTCCAACTGCCCCCAATCCCTCCCAGCATCAGAGTCTTTTCCAATCAGTCAACACTTCGCATGAGGTGGCCAAAGTACTGGAGTTTCAGCTTCAGCATCATTCCCTCCAAAGAAATCCCAGGGCTGATCTCCTTCAGAATGGACTGGTTGGATCGCCTTGCAGTCCAAGGGACACTCGAGAGTCTTTTCCAACACCACAGTTCAAAAGCATCAATTCTTCGGCGCTCAGCTTTCTTCACAGTCCAACTCTCACATCCGTACATGACCACTGGAAAAACCATAGCCTTGACTAGACGGACATTAGTTGGCAAAGTAATGTCTCTGCTTTTGAATATGCTATCTAGGTTGGTCATAACTTTTCTTCCAAGGAGTAAGCGTCTTTTAATTTCATGGCTGCAGTCACCATCTGCAGTGATTTTGGAGTCCCCCAAAATAAAGTAGTTAAAAACACCAATACAGTATGCTAACGCATAAATATGGAATTTAGAATGAGGTAACAATAAGCCTGTATGCAAGACAGCAAAAGAGACACAGATGTATAGAACAGTCTTTTGGACTCTGTGGGAGAGGGGGAGTGTGGGATGATTTGGGAGAACGGCATTGAAACCTGTATAATATCATATATGAAACGAATCGCCAGTCTAGGTTCCATGCATCATACTGGATGCTTCGAGCTGGTGCACTGGGATGACCCAGAGGGATGGTACCCGGAGGGAGAAGGGAGGGGAGTTCAGGATGAGGAACACACCTGTATACCTGTGGGGGATTCATGTTGATGTATGGAAAAACCAATACAATATTGTAAAGTATTGTAAATAATGTACAGTAAACCGATACAATATTGTAAAGCTAACCTCCAATTAAAATAAATAAATTTATATTTAAAAAATAAAATAAATGTCATATATGATTTTTTTTAAAAAAGACAAGACTAGCAGCTGGTTTCATCAAACCAGGAAAGTACAAAGTAGCCATATTTCCTACTGCCTTTGTCTGTTCACAGTGTTTTTTCAGACTGGAAGGGCGGGAGAAGAATGCTTGGAGCAGGGCTCCTTGTCTGTTCTGAGACCATACCGCCATCCTGCGGAAAATGTTTGATCGGGCCCAAGCTGTGAGCTGCTCCTCTTTGCAAGGCCTAGCAGTGGAGGCAGGTCAGACCAATGAACCAACAGAACCTGATCTCAAGCCTGGCCCCTCTCTACCTTTTTCTGTGTGGTCTGGCAGGATCAGTGGACAGTCAGGTTCTGGACTCAGTATCTGAACAGTCAGGGCCCCAGCCAGGGGGCCCGGGAGCCCTCCACCTGCTGCCCGGAAGTGCAGCCACCCTAAGGAGGGAGGCGGGGCCTCAGTTTCCTAACAGTGAAGCCTGCACTTAGAGGCAAGCAAGGAAAACGGGGGCATTTGTCTTGTGAATCTGCCCTTTGGAGTTCAGGCCTCCTGGTTACCCGTGTGTTGTAGGGTCTGGGCCCATTGTGGCAGGAGCAACAGAGCGCAACAGACGAGCCAGTGCCAAGTACCCTAAAGAGCCGGTGTCATTGATGGAGTTGCTGCTACTGCTGCTGCTAAGTCACTTCAGTCGTGTCCGACTCTTTGCAGCCCCATAGACAGCAGACCACCAGGCTCCCGCCTGCTGGGATTCTCCAGGCAAGAGTACTGGAGTGGGGTGCCATTGATGGAGTTGAGGGTGACCAAATGTCTAAAGTACCATCGCTTGGAGCAAGAAGGACCTGTGTGTAAAGAATGGGCGCTTTGGTGGTGTGAGCCAGGACATCTCCGAGACTGCACTTGCTCAAGGGAATGAAAATCAGGAATGTACTGGGAGCGGCCGGCTGGCTCCTGGGCCCTGGCCCCTCACGGAGCTGACTGACCGCCCCTGCTCCTGCCAGACCACAGAGAAAAAGGTAGAGAGGCCAGGCTTGAGTTCAGGTTCTGTTTTCTCTTCCATTGGACAAAGCAGGTTCTCAAGTAGGAACAGCTCAAACTTGAGCCCGATCAAACTGTTACCGCACGATGGCAGTATGGTCTCAGAACAGACGAGGAGCCCTGCTCCAAGCATCCTTCTCCCGCCCTTCGAGTCTGAAAAAACGCCATGAACAAAGATATAGCAAAATGTGGCTGCCCGGTATTTTGTTCAGATTAATGAAACCTGTTCATACTTTTGCATTTAATGTTTGCTTTCCGTTAGATATCAAACTGAGATGCAAGCCATCCAAACCCATCGGGCATCTTCTCTTTTCCAGATTTCCCTTTGTACTTGACGAAGATTTCCCATATTTGCTCTTATTCTCTCACCCTTTTGGATCCAGCAATTTTTCATGCTATCAAATTATTTCATAGTGTCAAGGGGCACACCTCAGGAATTCATGCCAAAGGAAGGAAAAAAAAAATGATAGACCTAATGACTTGGTCAGTCTAGGCAACAGCCCACGTGGTGGTTATTATTCTATCGCATTTTCCAAATTCCCTGGGGTCTTCATATGTTAGCCCTTGTGTGTTGTACTGGAGCAGCCACTTGGTGGAGCCCTAGGAGGAAGGACCAGAGACCTCACATGACTGAATGCAAGCAATCTCCTACACCAGTCCCCTACTTACAATCATACATTCTTCAGTTCAGTCCAGTTCAGTCGCTCAGTCATGTCCAACTCTTTGCGACCCCATGAATCGCAGCACGCCAGACCTCCCTGTCCATCACCAACTCCCGGAGTTCACTCAGACTCATATCCATCGAGTCAGTGATGCCATCCAGCCATCTCATCCTCTGTCCTTCTCCAACTGCCCCCAATCCCTCACAGCATCAGTCTTTTCCAATGAGTCAACTCTTCGCATGAGGTGGCCAAAGTACTGGAGTTTCAGCTTCAGCATCATTCCCTCCAAAGAAATCCCAGGGCTGATCTCCTTCAGAATGGACTGGTTGGATCGCCTTGCAGTCCAACGGACTCTCAAGAGTCTTCTCCAACACTACAGTTCAAAAGCATCAATTCTTCGGCGCTCAGCTTTCTTCACAGTCCAACTCTCACATCCGTACGTGCCCACTGGAAAAACCATAGCCTTGACTAGACGGACCTTCGTTGGCAAAGTAAAGGCTCTGCTTTTGAATATGCTATCTAGGTTGGTCATAACTTTTCTTCCAAGGACTAAGCATCTTTTAATTTCATGGCTGCAGTCACCATCGGCAGTGATTTTGGAGTCCCCCAAAATAAAGTAGTTAAAAAACATCAATACAGTATGCTAACGCATAAATATGGAATTTAGAAAGATGGTAACGATAAGCCTGTATACAAGACAGCAAAAGAGACACAGATGTATAGAACAGTCTTTTGGACTCTGTGGGAGAGGGGGAGGGTGGGATGATTCGGGAGAACGGCATTGAAACCTGTATAATATCATATATGAAACGAATCGCCAGTCCAGGTTCCATGCATCATACTGGATGCTTCGAGCTGGTGCACTGGGATGACCCAGAGGGATGGTAAGAGGCAGGAAGAGGGAGGGGGGTTCAGGATGTGGAACACGTGTATACCTGTGGGGGGATTCACGTTCATGTATGAAAAAACCAATACAATATTGTAAGGTAATTAGCCTTCAATTAAAATAAATTTAAATTTAAAAAAATTTTTAAAGCTGCAAAGGAACAAAAGTAATTTGATACTAAACTATTAAGTATAAGTTAATTATCCATACCTGACCAAAAAGGACTTAAATCTGGAAAAAAGAACATGTCTGATGATGCTGGGTCACTTAGATCACAGTTTGATATTCAATGGAAACCACAAATTATATGAAAAGACTGTTGTAAAGTAATTAGCCTCCAATTAAAATAAATAAATTTATATTAAATAATAAAATAAATGTCATATATGATTAAAAATAAAAAGACAAGACTAGCAGCTGGTTTCCTCAAACCAGGAAAAAGTACTAAGTAGCCATGTTTCCTACTGCCTTTGTCTGTTTCACAGTGTTTTTACAGACTGGAAGGGCGGGAGAAGAATGCTTGGAGCAGGGCTCCTTGTCTGTTCTGAGACCATACCGCCATCGTGCGGAAAATATTTGTTCCGGCCCAAGCTGTGAGCTGCTCTTCTTTGCAAGGCCTAGTAGTGGAGGCAGGTCAGACTAATGTAGAACCAACAGATCCTGAACTCAAGCCTGGCCCCTTTCTACCTTTTTCCTCTGCGGTCTGGCAGGATCAGTGGACAGTCAGGTTCTGGGCTTAGTATCTGATCAGTGAGCAACCAGGGCCCGGGAGCCCTCCAGCTGCTGCCCGGAAGTCCAGCCACCGGAAGGAGGGAGGCGGGGCCTCAGATTCCTAACGCTGTGGGCTGGGCTTAGAGCCAAGCAAGGAAAATGGGGGTATTTATCTTGTGAATCTGCCCTTTGATGTTCAGGCCTCCTGATCACTTCTGTGTTGTAGGGTCTGGGCCCACTGTGACAGGAGCAACAGAGCGCAATGGACGGGCCAGTGCCAAGTACACTAATGAGCCGGTGTCACTGATGGAGTTGAGGGTGACCAAATGTCTAAAGTACCATCGCTTGGAGCAAGAAGGACCTGTGTGTAAAGATGGGCGCTTTGGTGGTGTGAGCCAGGACATCTCCGAGACTGCAGTCGCTCAAGGGAATGAAAATCAGGAATGTACTGGAAGCGGCCGGCTGGCTCCTGGGCCCTGGCCCCTCACGGAGCTGACTGACCGCCCCTGCTCCTGCCAGACCACAGAGAAAAAGGTAGAGAGGCCAGGCTTGAGTTCAGGTTCTGTTTTCTCTTCCATTGGCACTGACCAGGTTCTCAAGGAGGAACAGCTCACAGCTTGAGCCCGATCAAACTGTTACCGCACGATGGCGGTATGGTATCAGAACAAACAAGGACACCGCCTCCACGCATCCTTCTCCCGCCCTTCAAGTCTGAAAAAACGCCATGAAGAAAGATACAGGAAAATGTGGCCTGCCCGGTTTTGTTCAGTTTGATCAAACCTGTTCATACTTTTGCATTTAATGTTTGCTTTCCGTTAGATATCAAACTGAGATGTAAGCAATCCAAACTCATGGGGCATCTTCTCTTTTCCAGATTTCCTTTTGTACCTCACCAAGGTTTCCCACATTTGCTCTTATTCTCTCACCCTTTTATCTCCAGCAGTTTTTCATGCTATCTAATTGATTCGAGGTGTCAAGGGGCAAGCCTCATTAATTCATGCCAAATGAAGAAACAAAAATAGAAAATGATATACCTTATGACTTGGTCATTCTAGGCAACAGCCCACATGGTGGTTATTATTCTATCGCATTTTCCAAATTCCCTGGGGTCTTCATATGTTAGACCTTGTGTTGTGTTGGAGCAGCAACTTGGTGGAGCCCTAAGAGGAAGGACCAGAGATCTCACATATCTGAATGCAGGCAATCTCCTACTCCAATCTCCTCGTTAGGATCATACATTCTTCAGTTCAGTCCAGTTCAATCCAGTTCAGTCGCCTCAGACTCTTTGCGACCCCATGAATCACAGCACACCAGGCCTCCCTGTCCATCACCAACTCCCGGAGTTCACTCAGACTCACGTCCATCGAGTCAGTGATGCCATCCAGCCATCTCATCCTCTGTCGTCCCCTTCTCCAACTGCCCCCAACCCCTCCCAGCATCAGAGTCTTTTCCAATCAGTCAACACTTCGCATGAGGTGGCCAAGGTACTGGAATTTCGGCTTCAGCATCATTCCCTCCAAAGAAATCCCAGGGCTGATCTCCTTCAGAATGGACTGGTTGGATTGCCTTGCAGTCCAACGGACTCTCAAGAGTCCTTCTCCAACACCACAGTTCAAAAGCATCAATTCTTCGGCGCCAGCCTTCTTCACAGTCCAACTCTCACATCCGTACGTACCACTGGGAAAACCATAGCCTTGACTAACGACATTTGTTGGCCAAAGTAATGTCTCTGCTTTTAATATGTATCTAGGTTGGTCATAACTTTTTTCCAAGGATAAGCATCTTTTAATTTCATGGCTGCAGTCACCATCTGCAGTGATTTTGACACCCAAAATAAAGTAGTTAAAAACACCAATACAGTATGCTAACGCATAAATATGGAATTTAGAATGAGGTAACATAAGCCTGTATGCAAGACAGCAAAAGAGACACAGATGTATAGAACAGTCTTTTGCGATCTGTGGGAGAGGGGGAGGGTGGGATGATTTGTGGAGACAAGGATTGAAAGCGTATAATATATATGAACGAAATCGCCAGTCCATTCCATGCCATATACTGGGATGCTTCGAAGCTGGTGCCACTGGGATGACCCAGAGGGATGGTACAGGCGAGGGTGGAGGGAGGGTGGGTTTCACGAAGGGCGACATGTATACCTGTGGGGGATCATGTGATGTTACAAAAACAAACAATATTGTAAAGCAATTAGCCTCCTAATAAAAAATTAAATTTTTAAAAAAATTTTAAGCTGCAAAGAACAAAAGTAATTGATACTAACTATTAAGTATGTTAATTAACATACCTGACAAAAAGGACTTAAATCTGGAAAAAAGAACATTCTGCATGAGTTGGGTCACTTAGATCACAGTTTGATATCAATGGAAACCACAATTATATGAAAAGGACTGTTGTAAAGTAATAGCTCAATTAAAATAAAATAAATTCATATTAAATGTCATATTTGATTTAAAAAAAAAGACAAGACTAGCAGCTGGTTTCCTCAAAACCAGGAAAAAGTACAAAGTAGCCATATTTCCTACTCCTTTGTCTGTCACAGTGTTTTTTCAGACTGGAAGGGCGGGAGAAGAATGCTTGGAGCAGGGCTCCTTGTCTGTTCTGAGACCATACCGCCATCGCTGCGGAAATGTTTATTACGATCGGCCCAACTGTGAGCTGCTCTTCCTTTGCAAGGCCTAGCAGTGAGAGCAAGGTCAGACAATAGAACAACAGAACCTGAACTCAAGCCTGGCCCCTCTCTACCTTTTTCTGGTTGCATTGGCAGGGATCAGTGGACAGTCAGGTTCTGCGCTTAGTATCTGACAGTCAGGGCCCAGCCAGCGGCCCAGGAGCCTCCAGCTGCTGCCCGGAAGTCCACGCCCCAAAGGAGGGAGAGCGGGCCTGCAGTTCCTAACAGTGTGGCCTTGACTTAGAAGCAAGAAGGAAAACGGGGCATTGTCTGTGATCTGCCCTTTGGGTTTCAGGCCTCCTGAGATTACCGTGTGCTTGTAGGTCTGGGACCCACTGTGACAGGACAACAGAGCGCAAGACGGCCAGGCAACAAGTACCCTATAGGCCGGTGTCATTGATGGAGTTGCTGCTACTGCTGCTGCCTAAGTCACTTCATTGTCCGACTCTGATGCGACCCCTAGATCAGACCACCGGCTCCTCTCCCTGCTGGATTCTCCGGCACAGGATGTGCTCTTCAGCTCGAAGTATAAATGAGTACTCGAGGTGCGACTACGACATCTGAGCCACCAGGCTCACTGCATGGCGATTTCCAGGCAAGATACTGGGTGGTGCCATTGGTGGAGTTGAGGTGAACAGATGTCTAAGTACCATCGCTTGGAGCAAAGAAGGACCTGTGTGTAAAGAATGGGCGCTTTGGTGGTGTGAGCCAGACATCTCCGAGACTGCACTTGCTCAAGGGAATGAAAATCAGGAATGTACTGGGAGCGGCCGGCTGGCTCCTGGGCCCTGGCCCTCACGGAGCTGACTGACGCCCCTGCTCCTGCCAGACCACAGAGAAAAAGGTAGAGAGGCCAGGCTTGAGTTCAGGTTCTGTTTTTCTCTTCCATTTCAGACAGGTTTGTCAAGGCAGAGAACAGCTCAACTTGAGCCCGATCAAACTGTTACCGCACGATGCGTAGTTGGTCTCAGAACAGACAGGAGCCCTGCTCAGCATGCCTTCTCCCCCCCTTCGAGCTCTGAAAAAAACGCCATGAAAAAGAATATAGCCAAAATGTGGCTGCCCGGTATTTTTGTTCAGACATTGAATGAAAACCTGTTCAACATTTGCATGTAATTTTTGCTTTCTCGTTAGATTATCAAACTGAGATGCAAGCCATCCCAAACCATCGGCATCTTCTCTTTTCCAGATTCCCTTTGTATTGACCAAGATTTCCCACTATCTTGCTCTTATCTTCTCACCTCTTATCTCCAGCAGATTTCGCATAGCTATCAAATTTTTCTGTGTCCAAGGGGCAAGCCTCAGGAATTCATGCCAAAGGAAGGAAAAAAAAAATGATAGACCTAATGATTGGTCATCTAGGCAAACACGCCACGTGCGTGGCTTATTATTCTATCGCAATTTCCAAAATTTCCACTGGGGTCTTCATATGTTTACCTTTGTGCTGTTGTCTGGAGCAGCCACTTGGTGGACCCTAGAGCGAAGGACCAGCAGATCTATCTCTCTCTGGTCAGAGTTTTTTCCAATGAGTCAACTCTTCGCATGAGGTGGCCAAAGTACTGGAGTTTCAGCTTAGCATCATTCCTTCCAAAGAAATCCCAGGGCTGATCTCCCTTCAGAATGGACTGGTTGGATCTCCTTGCAGTCCAAGGGACTTTCAAGAGTCTTCTCCAACACCACAGTTCAAAAGCATCAATTCATCGGCACTCAGCCTTCTTCACAGTCCAACTCTCACATCCATACATGACCACAGAAAAAACCATAGCCTTGACTAGACGGACCTTAGTCGGCAAAGTAATGTCTCTGCTTTTGAATATGCTATCTAGGTTGGTCATAACTTTTCTTCCAAGGAGTAAAGCGTCTTTTAATTTCATGGCTGCAGTCACCATTCTGCAGGGATTTTGGAGCCCCCAAAATAAAGTCTGACACTGTTTCCACTGTCTCCCCATCTATTTCTCATGAAGTGATGGGACCAGATGCCATGATCTTCGTTTTCTTAATGTTGAGCTTTAAGCCAACTTTTTCACTCTCCCTCTTTCACTTCATCAAGAGGCTTTTTAGTTCCTTACAGTGGAAGCAAGAAATAGATTTAAGGGACTAGATCTGATAGATAGAGTGCTAGATGAACTATGGAATGAGGTTCGTGACATTGTACAGGAGACAGGGATCAAGACCATCCCCATGGAAAAGAAATGCAAAAAAGCAAAATGGCTGTCTGGGGAGGCCTTAGCAAATAGCTGATGAAAAGAAGAGAGGCGAAAAGCAAAGGAGAAAAGGAAAGATATAAAGCATATCTGAATGCAGAGTTCCAAAGAATAGCAAGAAGAGATAAGAAAGCCTTCTTCAGTGATCAATGCAAAGAAATAGAGGAAAACAACAGAAATGGGAAAGACTAGAGATCTCTTCAAGAAAATTAGAGATACCAAGGGAACATCTCATGCAAAGATGGGCTCAATAAAGGACAGAAATGGTATGGACCTAACAGAAGCAGAAGATATTAAGAAGAGGTGGCAAGAATACACGGAAGAAACTGTACAAAAAAGATCTTCATGACCCAGATAATCGTGATGGTGTGATCACTAATCTAGAGCCAGACATCCTGGAATGTGAAGTCAACTGGGCCTTAGAATCACTATGAACAAAACTAGTGGAGGTGATGGAATTCCAGTTGAGCTATTTCAAATCCTGAAAGATGATGCTGTGAAAATGGTGCACTCAATATGCCAGCAAATTTGGAAAACTCAGCAGTGGCCACAGGACTGGAAGAGGTCAGTTTTCATTTCAATTCCAAAGAACAGTAATGCAAAAGAATGCTCAAACTACTGCACAATTGCACTCATCTCACATGCTAGTAAAGCAATGCTCAAAATTCTCCAAGCCAGGCTTCAGCAATATGTGAATCATGAACTTCCTGATGTTCAAGCTGGTTTTAGAAAAGGTAGAGGAAGCAGAGATCAAATTGCCAACATCCGCTGGATCATGGAAAAAGCAAGAGAGTTCCAGGAAAAACATCTATTTCTGTTTTATTGACTATGCCAAAGCCTTTGACTGTGTGGATCACAATAAACTGTGGAAACTTCTGAAAGAGATGGGAATACCAGACCACCTGACCTGCCTCTTGAGAAATCTGTATGCAGGTCAGGAAGCAACAGTTAGAACTGGACATGGAACAACAGACTGGTTCCAAATAGGAAAAGGAGTACATCAAGGCTGCATATTGCCACCCTGCTTATCTAACTTATATGCAGAGTACATCATCAGAAATGCTGGGCTGGAAGAAACACAAGCTTGGAATCAAGATTGCTGGGAGAAATATCAATAACCTCAGATATGCAGATGACACCACCTTTATGGCAGAAAGAGAAGAGGAACTAAAAAGCCTCTTGATGAAAGTGAAAGAGGAGAGTGAAAAAGTTGGCTTAAAGCTCAACATTCAGAATACGAAGATCATGGCATCCGGTCCCATCACTTCATGGGAAATAGATGGGGAAACAGTGGAAACAGTGTCAGACTTTATTTTGGGGGGCTCCAAAATCACTGCAGATGGTGATTGCAGCCGTGAAATTAAAAGACGCTTACTCCTTGGAAGAAAAGTTATGACCAACCTAGATAGCATATTCAAAAGCAGAGACATTACTTTGCCGACTAAGGCCCGCCTAGTCAAGGCTATGGTTTTTCCTGTGGTCATGTATGGATGTGAGAGTTGGACTGTGAAGAAGGCAGAGAGCTGAAGAATTGATGCTTTTGAACTGTGGTGTTGGAGAAGACTCTTGAGAGTCCCTTGGACTGCAAGGAAATCCAACCAGTTCATTCTGAAGGAGATCAACCCTGGGATTTCTTTGGAAGGAATGATGCTAAAGCTGAAGCTCCAGTACTTTGGCCACCTCATGTGAAGAGTTGACTCATTGGAAAAGACTCTGATGCTGGGAGGGATTGGGGGCAGGAGGAGAAGGTAACAACCGAGGATGAGATGGCTGGATGGCATCACGGACTCGATGGACATGAGTTTGAGTGAACTCCGGGAGATGGTGATGGACAGGGAGGCCTGGTGTGCTGCGATTCATGGGGTTGCAAAGCGTCGGACACAACTGAGTGACTGAACTGAACTGTCCTAAGATGACAGAGGAATAGAACGAGGAAACCACTTTCCCCTCCACAAAATCATCGAAAGATCATTTGAAAGCTGAGCAAATTCCACAAAATAACTTCTGAACACTGGCAGAGGACAGCAGGCACCAACAAATGGAGTCCAATGTCTTTGAAAGGAGGTAGGACAAAATATAAAAGATAAAAAGAGACAAAAGAGTTAGAGATGGAGACCTCTCCCCGGAAGGGAGTCTTAAAAGAGGAGAAGTTTCCAAACACCAGGAAACCCTCTCACCGGTGGGTCTGTTGGGAGTTTTGGAATCTCAGACAGCAACAAAACCAGGAGGAAAAATAAATAAACAAGTAAAACCCACCGATTACGTGCCTAACAGCAACTCCCAGCAGGGAAGTAGCCCAGAAGCTGGCATCCACCACCAACAAGCGGGGGCTGAATGGGAAGGCACGCGCTGCATTGCTTATGGTAAGGACCAGCCCTGAATGCTCTGAGGACAACCTGAGGAAGCTAATGTGAGACAGCAATCCAAACTGTGGGATAGCCAGAGAGAGAGAGAGGAAAAAAGAGAGAGAGAGAGAACTATCCCACAAAAAGCCCTAACCTATCGCACTGCTGGGCCCACTCACAGAACAAAGGACCGAGTGAATACCAGAGGAGAGCTAGCAGGTACAGACCATCCCATCACCCACCAGAGGCAGGGAGGCAAGCAGGCGACAGCCAGAGCCAGAAAGGGGCAACCTTGGCCCCAGAGACAGCATCCTCTACCAAACTGAGAGCAGGCTCCCAGTTGCTAACCAAGACTTCCTGGGATTCTGGACAGTTGACATCCACTGGGATGGTTGCAGCCAGGGATCAGCTCCCTAGAGGAGACACACAGCACACCTGTAGAGGGCATGCCCACTACACACCAAGGAAACCGAGTGGCTGGGACGGGGGAGGCGTAAGGAGGTATCCCACCTGGGGAGAGTGTGCTCGCCAAGCACCTGGTCGCCTGAGCTGCTCGGACCTGGGAAGGGCACAAAACACAGACCCAACCAAGTCTGTGCCTTTGTGGAGTACCCAAGAAGTGCACGCAACCCAGGGACCACTTTAGACAGTTCTCCTGCAGAGCAACCGGGAGCCTGAGCAGTGTAGACCAGGAAAGAACACACGCTGTGTGTGGGTGCAAACCCAGTGTGGCCGAGACACTGCGAGCACTCCCCACACATGCCAGTGATATTTGTTTGCAGTGCTCCTCCCTCCCCACAGCAGGACAGAACAAGTGAGCCTAAATAAATGACCACCTTTGCCCCATTCTGTCAGGGCTGAAATTAGACACTGAAGAGAACTGCAAACAGAAGAAGCCAAAATAAACACAGAGAACCGCTTTGGAAGTGACAGGTGCAACAGATTAAAATGCTGTAGTTAGCACCAACTACATTGGAAGGGGCCGACAGATCTTAAGAAGTATAAACTGGGACAAGGAACTATTTCAAATTAAACTAATACCAACTGCCTGCAATGGCTCCAGAGCAATTCCTAGATATATTTTACTATTATCATTTTTAAAACTTTTTAATTTTATTTTTAAATTCTCTATTACTCCTCTAATTTTCCTTTTTATAACCTACTATTACCTTGCCAAAAAAAAAAGGACCTTAAGTTTAAAGCAAACTTCATATGTATTTTTTATAATTTTTGTGATTTTGTTTTGTTTCTTTAATATTGTATTTTTGAGAGTCTAACCACTACCCTAGATTTTAATATGTGCTCTTTGGTATTTGCTATCAATTTTGTACCTTTAAGAATCCAATCTTCAGTACTGATTTTTACTTAGGAGTGTGATTATTGGCTTGATAGCTCTCTCCCTTTTTGACTCTCCTTTTTGACTCTCCTTTTTCTCCCCCAGGTCACCCCTATCTCTTCCCTTCTCCCTTCTCTTCTCTACCCAACTCTGGGAATCTCTGTGTGTGTTCTGGGCTGTGGAGAACACTTAGATCCCACCTAGATCTGTCTCTCTCCTTTTGATTCTACCTTTTCTCCTCCTGGTCACCTATATCTCCTTACTCTCTCTTCTCTTCTCTGTGGAACTCCGTGAATCTCTCTGAGGGTTCCAGACTGGAGAGCACAGAGGAGATTGATTGCTGGCTAGAATGCTCTCTCACCTTTTGACTCCCCCTCTTCTCCTCCTGGTCACCTCTATCTCCCTCCTCCCTTTTCTCTTCTCCATGTAACTCTGTGAACCTCTCTGGGTGTCCCTCACTGTGGAGAATCTTTTCACCATTAATGCAGATGTTTTCTCTTTGGTGCTGTATGGATGGAGAAATCTTGAGGCTACTGTAAGAAGAAGTCTGAAAATCAGAGGCAGGAGGTTTAAGACCAAACCCAGAGAATCCCAAACAGGATAAACCCAAAGCAAAACACCCCAAGACAAATAGTAATGAAATTAATGAAGATCAAACACAAAGAACAATATTAAAAGCAGCAAGGGAAAAACAACAAATAACACACAAGGGGATTCCCATAAGGATAACAGCTGATCTTTCAATAGAAACTCTTCAGGCCAGGAGGGAATGACAGGAAATACTTAAAGTGATAAAACAGAAAAACCTACTGTCCCCAGCAAGGATCTCATTCAGATATGAAGGATAAATCAAAAGCTTTAGAGACAAGCAAAAGCTGAGAGAATTCAGCACCACCAAACCAGCTCTCCAACAAATGCTAAAGGATCTTCTCTAGACGAGAAACACAGAAAAAGCATTTAAACTCGAACCCAAAACAACAAAGTAAATGGCAACGGGATCATGTTTATCAATAATTACCTTGAATGTAAATGAGTTGAATGCCCCAAACAAAAGACTAAGACTGGCTGAATGGATACAAAAATAAGACCCCTACATATGTTGTCTACAAGAGACCCACCTCAAAACAGGGGACACATACAGACTGAAAGGGAATGGCTGGAAAAAGATATTCCATACAAATAGAGACCAAAAGAAAGCGGGATTAGCAATACTCAGTTCAGATAAAATAGACTTTAAAACAAAGGCTGTGAAAAGAGACAAAGAAGGACACTACATAATGATCAAAGGATCAATCCAAGAAGAAGATATAACAATGATGAATATATATGCACCCAACATAGGAGCACTGCAATATGTAAGGTAAATGCTAACAAGTATGAAAGGGGAAATTAACAAAAACACAATAATAGTGGGAGACTTTAACACCCCACTCACATCTATGGATAGAGCAACTAAAAAGAAAATTAACAAGGAAACACAAACTTTAAACAATACACTGGACAAGTTAGACCTACTTGATATCTATCAGACATTTCACTCCAAAACAATGAATTTCACCTTTTTCTCAAGTGCACACGGAACCTTCTCCAGGATAGATCACATCCTGGGCCATAAATCTAGCCTTGGTAAATTCAAAAAAATTGAAATCGTTCGAAGCATCTTTTCTGAACACAATGCAGTAAGATTAGATGTCAATTATGGGGGGGAAAAACTATTAAAAATTCCAACATATGGAGGCTAAACAACACGCTTCTGAAAAATCAAAAAATCACAGACAAAATCAAAAAAGAAATCAAAATATGCATAGAAATGAATGAAAATGAAAAGACAACAACCCAAAACCTATGGGATGCCGTAAAAGCACTGTTAAGGGGAAGGTTCATAGCAATGCAGGTTTACCTCAAGAAACAAGAAAAGAAGTTAAATAAATAAACTAACTGCACTCCTAAAGCAACTAGAAAAGCAAGAAATGAAGAACCCCAGGATTAGTAGAAGGAAAGAAATCCTAAAAATTCGGCCAGAAATAAATGCAAAAGAAACAAAAGAGACCAAAGCAAAAACTTACAAAGCTAAAAGCTGGTTCTTTCAGAAGATAAATAAAATTGACAAACCATTAGCCAGACTCATCAAGAAACAAAGGGAGAAAAATCAAATCAACAAAATTAGAAATGAAAATGAAGAAATTACAACAGACAACACAAATACAAATGATCATAAGAGACTACTATCAGCAACTATATGCCAATAAAATGGACAACTTGGAAGAAATGGACAAATTCTTAGAAAAGTATAACTTTCCAAAACTGAACCAGGAAGAAATAGAAAATCTTAACGGATCCATCACAAGTGTGGAAATTGGAACTGTAATCAGAAATCTTCCAACAAACAAAAGCCCAGGACCAGATGGCCTCACAGCTGAATTCTACCAAAAATTTAGAGAAGCGCTAACACCTATCCTACTTAAACTCTTTCAGAAATCTTCAGAGGAAGGGTAACTTCCAAACTCATTCTATGAGGCCACCATCACCCTAATACTAAAACCAGACAAAGATGCCACAAAAAAAGAAAACTACAGGCCAATATCACTGATGAACATAGATGCAAAAATCCCTAACAAAATTCTAGTAAACAGAATCCGACAACATATTAGAAAGATCATACATCATGACCAAGTGAGCTTTATCCCAGGAATGCAAGGATTCTTCAGGATCTGCAAATCAATCAATGTAACACACCACATTAACAAATTGAAAAATAAAAAACATATGATTATCTCAATAGATACAGAGAAAGCCTTTGACAAAATTCAACATCCGTTTATGATAAAAACCCTTCAGAAAGCAGGAATAGAAGGAACATACCTCAACATAATAAAAGCTATATATGACAAACCCACAGCAAACATTATCCTCAATGGTGAAAAATGAAAGCATTTGCCCTGAAGCCAGGAACAAGACAAGGGTGCCCACTCTCATCACTACTATTGAACATACTTTTGGAAGTTTTGGCCACAGCAATCAGAGCAGAAAAAGAAATAAAATGAATCCAAATTGAAAAAAAAAGAAGTAAAACTCTCAATGTTTGCAGATGACATGATCCTCTACATAGAAAACTCTAGAGACTCCACCAGAAAATTACTAGAGTGAATCAATGAATATAGTAAAGTTGCAGGATATAAAATTAACACAGAGAAATCCCTTACATTCTTCTACAGTAACAATGTATAACAATGTATGGGTGGTGCAGGTGGGAGAAAACAGAAAGAGAAATTAAGGAAACAATTCCATTCACCATTGCAAAGAAACGAATAAAATACTTAAGAATATATCTACCTAAAGAAACCAAAGACCTATATATAGAAAACTATAAAACACTGGTGAAAGAAATCAAAGAGGACACTAATAGATGGAGAAATATACCATGTTCATGGATCAAAAGATTCAATATAGTGAAAATGAGTATATTACCCAAAGTAATCTATAGATTCAATGCAATCCCTATCAAGCTACCAACGGTATTTTTCACAGAGCTAGAACAAATAATCTCACAATTTGTATGGAAATACAAAAAAAACCTCGTATAGCCAAAGCAATCTTGAGAAAGAAGAATAGAACTGGTGGAATCAACCTGCCTGACTTCAGGCTCTACTACAAAGCCACAGTCATCAAGACAGTATATGGTACTGGCACAAAGACAGAAATATAGATCAATGAAACAAAATAGAAAGCCCAAAGATAAATCCACACACCTATGGACACCTTATCTTTGACAAAGGAGGCAAGAATATACAATGGGTTAAAAACAATCACTTTAACAAGTGATGCTGGGAAAACTGGTCAACCACTTGTAAAAGAATGAAACTAGAATACTTTCTAACACCATACACAAAAATAAACTCAAAATGGATTAAAGACCTAAATGTAAGACCAGAAACTATAAAACTCCCAGAGGAGAACATAGGCAAAACACTCTCCGATATAAATCACAGCAGGATCCTCTAAGACCCACCTCTCAGAATACTGGAAATAAAAGCAAAAATAAACAAATGGGACCTAATTAAAATTAAAAGCTTCTGCACAACAAAGGAAACTATAAGCAAGGTGAAAAGACAGCCTTCAGAATGGGAAAAAATAATAGCAAATGAAGCAACTGACAAACAACTAATCTCAAAAATATACAAGCAACTCCTGCAGCTCAACTCCAGAAAAATAAACGACCCAATCAAAAAATAGGCCAAAGAACTAAATAGACATTTCTCCAAAGAAGACATACAGATGGCTAACAAACACATGAAAAGATGCTCAACATCGCTCATTATCAGAGAAATGCAAATCAAAACCACAATGAGGCACCATTTCACACCAGTCAGAATGGCTGCGATCCAAAAGTCTGCAAGCAATAAATGCTGGAGAGGGTGTGGAGAAAAGGGAACCCTCTTACACTGTTGGTGGGAATGCAAACTAGTACAGCCACTATGGAGAACAGTATGGAGATTCCTTAAAAAACTGGAAATAGAACTGCCATACAACCCAGCAATCGCACTGTTGGACATACACACCGAGGAAACCAGAATTGAAAGAGACACATGTACTCCAATGTTCATAGCAGTACTGTTTCTAATAGCCAGGACATGGAAGCAACCTAGATGTCCATCAGCAGATGAATGGATAAGACAGCAGTGGTACATATACACAATGGAGTATTAGTCAACCATTAAAAGGAATACATTTGAATCAGTTCTAATGAGGTCGATGAAACTGGAGCCTATTATACAGAGTGAAGTAAGCCAAAAGAAAAACACCAATACTATACTAACACATATATATGGAATTTAGAAAAATGGTAATGATAACCCTGTATGTGAGACAGCAAAAGAGACACAGATGTATAGAACAGTCTTTTGGACTCTGTGGGAGAGGGTGAGAGTGGGATGATTTGGGAGAATGGCATTGAAACTTATATATTATCATACGTGAAATGAATCACCAGTCCAGGTTCGATGCATGATACAGTATGCTTGGGGCTGGTGCAATGGGATGACCCAGAGGAATGGGATGGGGAGGGAGGTGGGAGGGGGGTTCAGGATGGGGAACACGTGTACACCTGTGGCAGATTCATGTCGATGTATAGCAAAATTAATCCTACATTGTAAAGTAATTAGCTTCCAATTAAAAGTCAGACACGACTGAGTGACTGAACTGAACTGAAATTTTAAGAATTAAAAAAAAAGAATAAAATACTTAGGAATAAATCAACCTAAAGAAACAAAAGACCCATACATAGAAACTATAAAACATTGATGAAAGAAATCAAAGAGGACACAAACAGATGGAGAAAGATACCATGCTCACGGATTGGAAGAATCAATATAGTGAAAATGAGTTTACTTCCCAAAGTAATCTATAAGTTCAATGCAATCTCTATCAAGTTACCAATGGTATTTTTCAGAGAACCGGAACAAATGATTTCACAATTTGTATGGAAATACAAAAAAAAAAAAAAAAAAAACCTATGTTCCTGTGTTCCTGGAGAATTTGCATGGTATGTCTTGCTCTGGAACTTGTTGGCTTGTAATGCAGGCTTTTGGATGATCTCTTATAGATTAATTTTCCCTGGAATCAGGAGTTCTCTGGTGTTCTCAGGTTTTGAGCTTAAGCCTCCTGCCTCTGGCTTTCAGTCTTATTCTTACAGTAGCCTCAAGACTTCTCCATCCATACAGCACCAATGATAAAACATCTAGGTTAATGGTGAAAAGTTTCTCCACACTGAGGGACACTCAGAGAGGTTCACAGAGTTACATGGAGAGGAGAAGAGGGAGGAGGGAGATAGAGGTGACCGAGAGGAGAAGAGGAGGAATCAAAACGGGAGAGAGCAATCTAGTCAGTAATCAATTCCCTATTTGCTCTCCATAGTCTGGAACACTCAGAGAGGTTCGCAGAGTTCCACAGAGAAGAGAAGAGGGAGGAAGAATATAGAGGTGTCCAGGGGGAGAGAAGGGGGAGAGAAGGGGGAGCCAAAAGGAGAGAGACCAGTCTTGCCAATGATCAGTTCCCTAAGTGTTCTCCACAGCCTGGAACACCCAAAGACAGTCACAGAGATAAGTAGAGAAGGGGGAGGGAAGAGATAGAGGTGACCTGGGGAAGAAAAAAAGAGAGTCAAAAAGGGAGAGAACAATCAAGCCAGTAATCACACTCCTAAGTTAAAATGGGTACTGAAGATTGGATTCTTAAAGGTACAAAATTGATAACAAATGCCAAAAAGCAAAGATTAAAAATCTAGAGTAGAGATTAGACTCTAAAAAATATATTAAAAAAAACAAGACAAAATTGTAAGAGTTATAAATATATATATGTATATATATATATATATAATTTCCTTTAAAAGTAGGGTTGTTTTTTTTTTGCAAGGTAATGTGAAGTCAAGTGGGCCTTAGAAAGCATCACTATGACCAAAGCTAGTGGAGGTGATGGAATTCCAGTTGAGCGCTTTCAAATCCTGAAAGATGATGCTGTGAAAGTGCTGCACTCAATATGCCAGCAAGTTTGGAAAACTCAGCAGTGGCCACAGGACTGGAAGAGGTCAGTTTTTATTCCAATCCCAAAGAAAGGCAATGCCAAAGAATGCTCAAACTACTGCACAATTGTACTCATCTCACATGCTAGTAAAGTAATGCTCAAAATTCTCCAAGCCAGGCTTCAGCAATATGTGAACTGTGAACTTCCTGATGTTCAAGCTGGTTTTAGAAAAGGCAGAGGAACCAGAGATCAAATTGCCAACATCTGCTGGATCATGGAAAAAGCAAGAGAGTTCCAGAAAAACATCTATTTCTGCTTTATTAACTATGCCAAAGCCTTTGACTGTGTGGATCACAATAAACTGTGGAAACTTCTGAAAGAGATGGGAATACCAGACCACCTGACCTGCCTCTTGAGAAATCTGTATGCAGGTCAGGAAGCAACAGTTAGAACTGGACATGGAACAACAGACTGGTTCCGAATAGGAAAAGGAGTACGTCAAGGCTGTATATTGTCACCCTGCTTATTTAACTTCTATGCATAGGACATCATGAGAAATGCTGGGCTGGAAGAAGCACAAGCTGGAATCAAGATTGCTGGGAGAAATATCAATAACCTCATGGAAATAGTGTCAGACTTTATTTTCTGGGGCTCCAAAAATCACTGCAGATGGTGACTGCAGCCATGAAATTAAAAGACGCTTACTCCTTGGAAGAAAAGTTATGACCAACCTAGATGGCATATTCAAAAGCAGAGACATTACTTTGCCGACTAAGGTCCACCTAGTCAAGGCTATGGTTTTTCCAGTGGTCATGTATGGATGTGAGAGTTGGACTGTGAAGAAGGCTGAGAGCCGAAGAATTGATGCTTTTGAACTGTGGTGTTGGAGAAGACTCTTGAGAGTCCCTTGGACTGCAAGGAGATCCAACCAGTCCATTCTGGAGGAGATCAGCCTTGGCATTTCTTTTGAAGGAATGATGCTGACTCTGAAATTACAGTACTTTGGCCACCTCATGTGAAGTGTTGACTCATTGGAAAAGACTTTGATGCTGGGAGGGATTGAGGGCAGGAGGAGAAGGGGACGACAGAGGGTGAGATGGCTGGATGGCATCACTGACTCAATGGACGTGAGTCTGAATGAACTCCGGGAGTTGGTGATGGACAGGGAGGCCTGGCGTGCTGCAATTCATGGGGTTGCAAAGAGGCGAACACGACTGAGCGACTGAACTGAACTGAACTGAATAGTAGGTTTTAAAAATGAAAATTTAAGAAGTAAAAAAGAACTTAAAAATTTTAAAATGATAATAGTAAAATATATCTAGGAATTTCTCTGGAGCTCTTGAGGACAGTGTGGGGTCAGTTCAGTTTCAGATAGTTCCTTGTTCCAGCTTATACTTCTTCTCAAGGTCTATAGGTCCTTTCCCGTGTAGTCCATGCTAATTAAAGTGTTTTAATCTGTTGTACCAGTCACTTCCATAGTGATACACCTTCTTTGTTTATTTTGGCTTCCTGTTTGCAAGTCTCTTCAGTATCTAAATTCCACCCTTACACAAGGGGGTGAAGGTCATCACTTATTTAGGCTAACTTGTTCAATTGTGCTGAGGGGAGGAAGAAACACTGCACTCAAATATCACTGGCATGTGTGGGGAGTACTCGCAGTGTCTTGGCCACACTGGGTTTGCCCCTGCTCACGGCGTGTGTGCTTTCCCGGTCTAAACTGCTCAGGTTCCAGGTTGCTCTGCTGGAACTGTCTAAAGTGGGCCCTTGGTTGCATGCATTTCCCAGGTCTAAGCCACTCAGGTTCAGGTTCTCAGGTACTCCACAAAGGCACAAACTTGGTTGGCCCTGTGTTTTGTGCTCTTCCCAGGTCTGAGCAGTTCAGGCAACCAGGTGCTTTGTGACCACACTCTCCCCAGGTGGGGTGGTGCGTCTTATCACCTCCCTGGTCCCAGCCACTCGGTTTCTCGGGTGCACAGTGGGAGCGCTGTCTCAGGTGTGCTGTGTGTCTCCTCTGGGGAGCTGATCTTAGTCTGCAACCCTCCTGGAGTTTGTCAACCATCCAGGATCCCAGGAAGACTTAGTTAGTAACTGGGAGCCTGCTCACAGTTTGGTAGAGGATGCCGTCTCTGAGGCTGAGGTTGCCCCTTGCCTTTCTGCTCTGGCTGTCACCCGCCTGTCTTCCTGCCTCCAGCAGGCAATAGGCCAGTCCACTGCAAGCTAGTTCTCCTCTGGTATTTGCTGAGTCCTTTGTTCTGTGAGTGGGCTTGGCAGTGCCTTAGGTTCGAGCTTTTCACAGGAAAGTTCTCTCTCTCTCTCTCTCTGGCCATCCCACAGTTTGGGTTGCTAGCTCATGTTAGCTCCCTCAGGTTGTCCTCAGGGCATTCTGGCCCAGTCCTTACCCTAAACAATGCAGCCCGCGCTTCCTCGTTCAGCCCCCGCTTGCTGGTGGTGGATGTGAACGTCTGGGCTACTTCTCAGCTGGGAGTTGCAGTTAGGCACATAATCTGTGGCTTTTATTCATTTACTTTTTCCTCCGGTTATGTTGCCCTCTGAGATTCCAAAACTCCCCACAGACCCACCAGTGAGAGGGTTTCCTGGTGTTTGGAAACTTCTCCTCTTTTACAACTCCCTCCCTGGGACGGTTCTCCATCCCTAACTCCTTTGTCTCTCTTTTTGTCTTTTATATTTTGTCCTACATCCTTTGAAAGACAACGGGCTGCCTTTCTGGGTGCCTGTTGTCTTCCGGCAGTGTTCAGAAGTTATTTTGTGGTATTTGTTCAGCATTGAAATGATCTTTTGATGAATTTGTGAGGGCGAAAGTGGTCTCACCATCCTATCCCTCTGCCATCTTAGGACCGCCCCCACCCCTACCAGACTCAAAATATAAGGACAATTCTCTTCATTGTAATTGGAAGTAAAATAATGGCTGTGTTTTTGTTGATGTTGTTGTTGTTGTTGTTTGTTTTTGCATTTTGGAACCAGATAAAATGATTTAAAATTTACATAGAATTTCAAGGTCAGGAAGAATCAAGATAATCTTGAACAAAAAAGGATGATATATACTCTCAGAAGTCATAGTTTTCTATAAAGGCATAACAGTTAAAGCATTACAGTACTCTTAATGTGGTAAAAATACCAAAATAAACTATGGAGCAAAAAAAAAGAGAAATCAAGAAGCAAAGTTTTCTATTGCTACCTAACAAATCATCTCAAACTAAGCAGAATAAAACATACCTATTTAGTATCTCATGGCTCTGGAGGTCAGAAGTCCAGATGGGCTCAACTCATTTCTCAGCTCAGTCCTACAAGGCCGAAATTAATACTGAGATTTCATCTGAAGGTACAGGGAATAATTTGTTTCCAAGCTCATTCAGGTTGTTAGCCAAATCCAGTTCCTTCAAGTGCAGATCTAAATTCCCTATTTCCTTACTGGCTGTCAGCTGAGAGCTGTCCCCTCCATCTCAAGGCTTCCTGCATACCACCTTGCATGGTCCCTTCTATCATTTAACCAGGAACAGTGTGTTGAGTACTATTGATATTTCAAATCTCTGGCTTTCTCTCTTGTCATAAATAGGAGAAAATGTGATGCATTTAAGAGCTTGTGATTAAATCAGGCCCATGTCCACCCAGATGATCTCCTTATCTGTACACTATTTGGTCCATTGTGCCATATAATACAACATGATTATGAGAAGGCTTTATCATCATATTCACAAATTCCCATCATTATTGTGTAGCATCTGGGAGAGCCATTTCAGAATTTTGTCTGTCACACATATTCACATCAATGTGGTCTCATGATTTTCTACAAATGTGGCACTGCAAAGCAGTAAGAAACTCATTTTGTTTTCAATAAGTGACTTAACCAGTTGGATATCTATATAGAAAAAAAATGAAACTTTCACATGTGAAAACAATTTCAGCTGGATTATAGATCTAAATATGGAAATTAAAATAATTAAGCATCTAAAAAATAACAGGAAATGTCCTCATTTCCTTTAGAAAAGCAACGATTTCTTAAATAGGATATTAAAACACTAAACATAAAAAGGTTAATAAATTACACTTCATTAAAATTTAAGAACTTCTGTTTATCCAAAGATGACATTAAAACTGAGAAAGTAAGCCATAGAGTTGGAGGAGATGTTGGCAATAAATGTATCAGATGAAGGGCTCCTATCCAGAATATATTTTTATTAAGCATTCTATATATCACTGAGAAAAAGGCAGACAACTTAAGTTTTGAAATAGGCAAAGGATGTGGGAAAGCCTCTTACCAAAGATAATACACAAGTGGATCAAAATATTTTTTTAAAATTCTCAACTCCATTTGCTATCAGAGAAATACAAATTAAAAACACAGTATGTTATCACAACATCCCAACCAAAATGACCAATATAGGGGAAAAAAAGGACTGCTCTGATAGATTGCATTAATAGTGTCAATTCTTCATCTCTCACTGTAACAATGATCTTGCCATGGGACTTTTTAATTTCTCCTGTTAAATTTGTCTCTACTCTTATCTTTGGCTTTAACCTTATGACTTGCCAATAGAATAAATCAGAAGTAAATGTGCAACATTTTCAAACCTAACTCTTAGGGCCTAAGTGTTTCTGTTAGCCTACATGCATTTTTGTCGTCTCTATTAGCTCAGTTGGTAAAGAATACGCCTGCAATGCAGGAGACCCCGGTTGGATTCCTGGGTTGGGAAGATCCACTGGAGAAGGGATAGGCTACCCCCTCCAGTGTTCTTGGGCTTCCCTTGTGACTCAGCTGGTAAAGAATCCTCCTGCAATGCTGGAGACCCCGGTTCAATCCCTGGGTTGGGAAGACTCCCTGGAGAAGGGAAAGGCTACCCACTCCAGTATTCTGGCCTGGAGAATTTCATGGACTGTATAGTCCATGGGGTTGCAAAGAGTTGGACAGGACTGAGCGACTTTCACTTTCACTTTCTGAGCAGTGTTTCCCCAGTATAATTGCTGCTCACCCACTCTCTGGTTTGTGTCCCTGAATAAACACACATAGAAGAGACCACCGTAAAGAATAAATTCCAGCCAGAATCACTGTTTAGAGGAGAGCCACCCAAGAGAACCTAACATATCAGTTGAACCTGGGATCACCTGCAGATGTATCAGTAAAAGCAATAATAAATTGTTCTTATCTTTAGCCACTAAGTTTGTAATAGTTTGCTTTGCAGCAATAGCAAATGTTAGTGAAGAGGTGCAGTAACTAGAATTCCCATATGCTGATAGTGGGAGTAAAAATTGGTACATTCACTTAGGTGAACCGGCAAATATCTCACAAAGCTAACCACGTGTTTGCCGTTCAACCCAGCGAGTCCAGTCCAGAAATGCAAATATATACACACTACAAGACATGCATTTGAGGGATTACAACAGTACTACTCAAACTGCAAAAAATATAAAACAATATAATGCATGATATATACGGGTTCACTCACATATTAAAATATTATAAAGAAATGAAATGGATAAAAATAGCAATATTCAATGATATGGATGAACTTTAAAATTATACTTTGAGGTAAAGAAAATGGTCACCAAAGGGTATATACTGTATAATTCAACTCATATTAAAGTTTAAAATTTGGCAAAATTAACATAGGATTATAAAATTGTGGTTATCTTTTGGAAGGGTAATGGCAGGGTGGCAAGAGGTGAGTAAAGAGGCTTCTATAGTGCTGGTTATGTTCTATAACTTGACCTGGCTGATGGTTACATGGAAGTGTTTATTTCATACAAATCTATAAAGTACTGCACTTAGGATTTGTGTACTTGTACTTATCTGTGTTTATGACCCTTCCCCAGTCTTCCTCATACCAAACTCATACTAGACTATAATGATTTTTATACCAAGTTCTTTGCTTAAGGGTCCTGTGTATCTCAAAATAGTAGCAGTGTGGGAACTACAGAAGTTGTAAGTTTATTAGTTGTGATCATTTTGTTCTATCACACAATGGAAGGGCTTTCCAAACTTGGAAGATGTCCAGTGTGAATAATTTCCTTCTGTCTAGTTCCCTTTGTTATCCCTTTTCTCAATACCCATTCCCTTCTGTGCAACCCCTTCTTTAAAGTTTCAGCAACGGTCCCTTGCTGCTCTTCCTTTGGGAAATTCCATCTATCTTCACAAGAACAGAGTTCTCTTTCCCTTAATCACTTCCTGCTTTTATGTCAACTGGAGCGTCTAGAGCTTCAGGTAAATGTTAACAGAGACTCTCATGAGCACAGACAAAATTCCCTTTGGAAGGGTCCTATGCAGACCCTAAGGCCCTCAAAGAGTGAAAGAGGGTAACCTCATCTCAGTTCAGTCTACCAGTGAAATCCACAGCGGATGCCTCACTAGCTTTCCTAATAGGGGTATAAACCTTCCCGTGTGAACATTTATTTCTTCTTGGAGTTAAAATGACAAGCCAATATTAAATGAACAGGAATCCTTCCCTTGCTAAAGCAAGCCCTTCATTATTTTATTTTATTTTTTTCTGAGGATTCCCTGAGTGCTATATTTACAGGAGCCATAACACCAAATTCTCTTTACATTGAAGAGACTCAGTGCGAGCTCAGTTTACATACTTTTTTCATTTCAATTTCCCTCTGGAGAAGGAAATGGCAACCTACTATGGTATCTTTCCCTGGGAAATCCCATGGACAGAGCGGCCTGATGGGCTAAGAGTCAGACATGACTTACCTACTAAACAACAACAATTTCCCTCACTCATAGAGACACAGGGATGTGAGGACAAGGATTCTAGCTTCCAGTTCAATATGTCTTTCCCTGTTTCTAAACGGAGAATTCATGTTTTTCTTCAATTTTACTGAAAACACAACAGATAGTCTATAAATTTTCCTTTGGTTTACTCTAGTAAATCTTTTTCCATCTCAATAGAAAGAACTGCCAGACTGACCTCAGTGCCTGTTTTCAATTTAGGCTCCCCTCTCTATTTCTAGTACACATTTCAGGTTTTACTCAAATGAAACTTTTCTTCATTTTCTTAGGTATGGTGTTATTGCTGGTGTTATATTCTCCTGTTCGTTTCAATGGTTATATGAGAAATCCAAGTGTCAAGTAGGGACTGCATGCTAAATCGCTTTACTTGTGTCTCTTTGCGACCCTATGGACTGTAGCCTGCTAGGTTCCTCTGTCCATGGGATTCCCCAGACATGAGGAATGGGGTGGTTTAAAGAAGTAGTTCTTTAACTACTTGGAGTGGTTTAAAGAAGTAGTTCTGAAATTTCAATGTACATATGAGAACTGAGAATCTAGTTAAAATGCATATTGTGGGGTGGGGCCAAAGATTATACATTTCTAACAAGCTTCAGATGATGCCAGTACTGATGGGCCTTGTACCACAAATTGAGTACCATGTATTTGGAAACTGTAAAGACAAACTGCTTGGTTAAAATTTCATCTCCTCCATGTAATTTAGCTATGTTAAAAGAGAATTTTCCACAGGCAATTTACTGATCTTGTAGGATTTTATTCAGTGATTTTATGAACCAGGCAGCATTTCAATCTAGCAGACAGAAAAAAGCTCTGAGGAGCTATACCAGGCTTGAAATTCTTATAGACCAGCATGACCAGGAACAAGGAACTTAACCCTGGGCATTTGCTGATTGGTTAAAATAAGGTCACTTTCCTTACAGGAGGAAAAGGGAAGTCTTAGAGCCAGGTTAGGTAACTTGTGCTGAGCAGGGAAGCACTGACTGGTGGACCTGGGACTTCCTTCTCTGGAAGAGCCAAGCCAAAGAAACATGGTCAAGTCTTGGTTTGCTGACATGGTACATAGCATGAGAGTCTATCTCGAACCTACCCCAGTTTAATAGCTATATGACTTGGGCAAGCTATATCCTTATCTTTAAAATGAGGATTGTAATGGTGCCTATCATTGGGAGCATAAATACTGAAGGAGATAATACATGTAAAATACTTAGGAAACTATCTAAATGTAGCAAGAGTACAATAAATTACATGTCTCTGAGGTAATCTGACTTTCATATGTACTGTGCTTAGTTGCTCAGTCATGTCCAACTCTTTGCGAGCCCATGGACTGTAGCCCGCCAGGCTCCTCTATCCATGGGGATTCTCCAGGCAAGAATACTGGAGTGGGTTGCCATGCCCTCCTCCAGGGGAATCTTCCCAACCCAGGGATCAAATCCAGGTCTCCAACATTGCAGATGGATTATTTACCATCTGAGCCACAAGGGAAGCCCAAGAATACCAGAGTAAGTAGCCTATTCTTTCTCCAAGGGATTTTCCCAACCCAGGAATCAAACCAGGGTCTCCTGCATTGCAAGCAAATTCTTTATCACCTGGGCTACCAGGGAAGCCCTGGCTTCCATATAAAATGTAATAATTGTAGAAATCATCATAGTAAAGTCTCAGATACCCTTTCTAGTAGTTGAATTATTCTGATCACTTAGAAGAAATTGTTTTAATCAGAGAAAGAAAAAAAGTTATTTAAAAAAATATGTCCCAGGCAAATGACAAGGATGAGTGACAACTAGCAGTGAAAGGCACATATAAGATGCTAGATGCATATGAATATACATATATTTAGCCTTCATTTAAACCTTATAATAACCCTGAAAGGCAGATTTTCATTATATTGTTATGCATTATACTGTTTCTAATATGTAGTTAAGGAAACTGAGGTTCAAAAAACTAAAGAAATTTGACCAAAGTCACATGATTAGCAAACAGCAAAACCAGGATTTAAATATATTTGCAAATTTATATTTCATTATCACCCTTGAAAAATTAACTGGCTTTCTGAAAGAAGTTCGAAATAGACAGTGAATTCTCTGTCCATGAATCTCTAAATAATTAAGAGATTCACAATCATGCCTTCAGCTTCAAATGTTTCACTAACCTTTTTGTGAACTACAATACTTCCACAGCTGCTAGCCTAGCTCCACTAAAGGCATACATGGTCAGCATTTTCATTTTGAATGCTGTAGGGGCACTTTGTAACTCAGCTATAATCAATCTATGTTGGGCTGAGGTTTGTCATTAAAGGTCATGACTCAAGAGTGACTTTAAAATAAAAAATCCTTTTAGCCAAGTAAAGTAGAAGCAAGGCACATGAACAGAGGCTGATTCTGCACCTGATTGTAATTCACAGCCAGGTGTCAGATTTAAGTATTTGCTTTATGCTTTCCAGAAGACAGCTGCTATGTATTTTCAACTGAAAAAAAAAAAGCAAACTGCAGGAGAAAATAATTACAAGTCCAGAGAGCTCAGCCAATGCCCTTATCCAAAAATGCTCTGAACATTCACTTCCATTTTCAAAAGGTTGATCATGCTAAAATTTCATCACCACAAACACTGCAGATATCAATGAAAGAAAATAAATATCAGAACACAGGTCCAAAATAAGTGAAATAAATATTCTGATCCTAAAATTGAAGATAACAATTTGACTGTTATTTGAAGTATTTAATAACTCCAGAAGTGTCTAAGAATAGACAAATTATAAGTATGAATATCTTTGACATGAAGCTCTGGAAAAAAATTCTAAAATTGCAACAAAACCTAGAAGGGCAATCCTGCTGCCATCTAATAAAGCCAGTTGTATTGTCAGGTACAAGAGGCTCAAGCAAATCATCCATGTATACTTGTAAAAGAGCTCTCCAAAACAGAAACCCTTGATTTGTATCATTTGCCAGTTTCTGGGGTGAAAAATACACCAACCCAAACTGATATCACTAGGAATATGACACCACTGAATGCAGAGTTGGATATATGTGTACAACTGACTCTGTTAAGCTGATGTTAGTTAGCTACAGCACACTGAGGGCTCAAATCAATAATCTAATCTTCCACCATAGGAAAGTAGAGTAATAAAAGCAAAGTTAACCTAAATAAAACCAGAAGGAAATAATAAAGATTAGAGAGCAAATAAATGAGAGAATAGTAAAGTAATAGAGAAAAATCGATAAAACCAAAGATTGATTCCTTGAAACGATCAACAAAATTGAATAACCTTTGCCTAGACAAACCATGGAAAAAAAGGAGAAGATGTATTTTACAAAATTAAAAATATTATAATAAAATGTTATGCATGACTGTTTGACAAAAAATTAAGTAACCCAGTAAATGCACAAATTCCTGAAAGACAGATACTACTGACTCAAAAAGGAATAGAAAATCTGATCAGATCTTAAAAAGAAGAGAGATTCAATCAGTAAGTTTTAAAAAATCTCCATAAGAGTGAAAAGTTCAGTAACCAGATGGCTTCATTGAAGAATTCCAAACATTTAAAGGAGAATAAACACCAATCCTTCACAAACTCTTATAAAAAGACAAAAGGAAAAGACCCTTTCAAACTCATTATATGAGGCTTATGTTATCCTTACATTCAATTAAAACAAAAATAGTAGGAAAAAAACACTACACATAAAAATTCTCAATACAAGCAAAACTAATCCTCCAACACATGAAAAGGATTCTAAAGTATGAATAAGTGGGATTTATTAGAGGATTGACCAGTGGCTTCAACATTAATGTCAATATAATATAGCATATTATAATAATTAAGGGCAAAACTCACATCATCATCTCAATAGCTACATAAAAAGCATTTGACAAGATCCAGTACCTTTAAATGAGAAGGATACCCAAAAATTAAGAACAGAAGTCAACTTCTTCAGTCTGAAAAACGGAATCTATGAAAAGTTACAGGGTGCATCGTAATTAATGGTATAAGACCAAAATGCTTCCCTAAAGTCAAGGACAATACAAATATACATGCTCATGCCACTTCTATTCAACATTGTACTTGAAATTTTATGTAGGGAAATTAGGTATGAAAAAGATTAAGGCATCAAGATTGGAAAGGAAGAACTAAAACTCTGTTTATGGATAACATGACCTTGTACATAGACAATCCTAAGGAAACCATTAAAAACACTATTAAAATAAATGAGCTCAGTAATGCTGCAGGATACAAAATCAATTTAAAATAACTACATACTAGCTAAGAAAATAAATATGAAATTATGCAAATTACACTTATGATAGCAAGAAAACCAAAATACGTGGGTATATATTTATCCAAAAAAGTACAAAATGTATACACTGAAAACTTAAAAACATCTTGGATAGACATATATATCAATGAAATGAAAATGACAGTACAGATATAAATCCAAACATTTATTGATTTTTTTACATGGATGCTAAGACACTTCAGTGAGAAAGAATAATCTTTTCAATAAGTGATGGTGGGATAAATGGATAGCTACAGGCGAAAGCATAACGTTGGGCCTCCCTACAACACAACAAAAACAAAAAATTATTCAAAATATATCAAAGATTCCATTATAAGAGTTGAACTATAAAATTCTTGGAAGGAAACAAAGGACTAAATGCCCATGGTCTTGGACTGAGCAACAAATTTTTAGATATGCCACCAAAAGCACAAGTGACAATAGGAAAAACAGAAAAATTGAACTACATGAAAGTTAAACACTTTTCTACTTCAAAAACTACCATCAAGAAAGTGAAAAGACCACCCAGAGAATTGAGAAAAATTTTCACAAATCATATGTCTGATAAGAGAGTTGTATTGAGAATATATAATGAAAATTTTAAATAATAAAAAATGTAAGTAACCTAGTTAAATCACAGGCAACAGATATGAAGGAAAACTGTTTCTCCACTCACAACACTTACGACATCAAATGTGTGGGTTTTTCCCCCACCCCAGCCAATTTTCCAACCCTCAGGATACCAACTGAGTGCTCTATAATGTAATTCAACATTACTCCAGATGTAGAGTAACATTCCACAATCTTAACGGCTCAGTCTCTCACAAGAGTGTCCTGCTTCAGATGCTAATCACAAGCTATGAGTCCTCAGAGTACTCAAATTCTGTCTAACCTGGCTACAATGTGAAAGGTTCCCAGAGCCTCCCACTGCTTAGGTTCAATAATTTGTTGATATAGCTCACAAAACTCAGGGAAACATCTACTTATGTTTACCAGCTTATTACAATGAATATTATAAAAGATACAGATGAAAACCAAGATGAAGTCCATACATAGGAAAAGGTCCAGAAGCCTTCTGCGTACTAAAGTTTTGGTACCCGTGGAGCTGGGGTGTATCTCCCTCCAACATCTGGATATATTATTCATCAACCCAGAAGCTCTCTGAACTCTGTATTTCAGGGATTGCATGGAGGCTTTCTCACATAGGCATGATCAATTATTAACTAGAGCCCTCCTCTCTCCTCTCCCTATAGGATGCAGATGAGGTGGAAATTTCCAAATTTCTAATCATGACTTGGTCTTTGTGATAGCCCCTATCTGAAAGCTATCCAGGAGCCCACCAAAGAGGTGCCTGATTTGAACACAAGACACTCCCTACAATCCAGGAATATCCAAGGGATTTAAGAGATCTGTGTAAGATGTTCCATTCAACATCATCGCTGAGGAAATTCAAGGGTTTAAGGAGTTCTGTACCAGGAACAACTATATAGTTATTATATCACAAGATTTGATTGGACTTATCTCTGAGGAAGACACACAATTACCCATTAGGCACATAAAAATGCACAAAATAATTAGTCATCTGGGAAATGTAAAGCAAAACATGAGATATCACTTCATGCCCATTAGGATGGCTAATTTTTTTTTAAAGCAAACAATGACAAATGTTAGCAAGTATGTAGGCAACTGGAATGTTCATATCAATATATTGCTGGTGGGAATGTATAATGCTGAAGCAACTATGGATTTTAATTTGGTATTTCCTGAAGATGTTACACATTGAGTTACCATATGACTCAGTAGTAAGATACCTACTCCTAAGATTATACCAAAGGGAAATAAAAAAGCAGGTCCTCACAAATATTATACACAGATGTTCATAGCAGCATTATCCATGATAGCAACAAAATGAAAACCAAAACATGTCTGTCAACTGATGAGTGGATAACAAACATGTGGTATATTGATACAATGGCATATTCAACAGTAACAAGAATTGCTAATACATGTTATAACACGGATGAACCTTGAAAATATTACTCTACGGTGCATAATTCCATTTACATAAAATTCCAGAAAAGCCAAATCTATAGAGACAGAAAGGATAGTAGTGGTTTCCTAGGGCTGAGAGTAGGGGATATGGGGAATGACTACCAATGGCTACTAGCTTCTGCAAGAATAAAACTTGTTAAGTTGGATTGTGATGACAGTTGCATAACCCTATAAATTTACCAACAAAACACTGAACTGTAAGCTTTAAATGGGTGAATTATAATATCTCAGTAAAGCTTTACAAACAAAAGTGAAAGCAGCTAGCATCTACTGATTAAATTAACATTTACTCATTAAATTCCCAGCACTGTGCTATTTCATTTATACTTAATATTTCATCTAATCTGCAGGATAACACTGAGTTAGGTATGATCATTTACTCCTTTGATCCTTAAGCTAAGGATCAAAGAAGTTAAGGAATCCTAGGCCCTAGGTCCCTTAGCTAGTTAGTGGTAAAACTGAACTTGAACCTATGATTGATTCCAAAGGCCATGTCTACAATTGAAGTTACTACCCTACACTGCCTGGATATCAAGAAAAAGGCAGTCGCTGAAGAATAAATGTACATAGTGAAAGTGTGTAGAAATTAAGAGTCTGAAGATAGAACCTAGGGACACTGTAACTGGAGGGCCAAACAGAGGAATAACTCATAAAGAGAAAGAAAAAGATTAATAGAAAACTGAAATAAAAGTAGCTCCTTGAAATATATTAAATATATATCAGGTGCTGATAATACAACATTAAATAAGATGCAATTGCTGTCCTAAATATATACAAAATAGACAAATAACTTTAAAAAATCACAGCCAAAATTGAGATTTGTCTTAGCATTTCTAGAGTACAGTTTAATGCTTATTCAAGAATGTATCCACATGAATTTCAGGAAAGACAGCCAGAGGCAAAGTTGCTCTGCAAAAGCTGTTTTCAACATCCCATTATTAGTGTTTTTGTACTATTCTCTTTCCCAGTATACATCTCTCCAAGCCCCTTTACCTTTCTGATTCTTAGTGATCTATTTTCCCTGCTTCCAGTGTTATCTGGAAAGAACCAGATACCAGTCATTTAAACCCCACTGTGAATGAGTTAGTATTATGTAAAACTGATAGAAATAAGTATCCAGTCTTAGGAAGATTTTTCTGAAATGTAGAGTGCTCAGAATTACATGTTATTTAGTTTGATCCATTTACTGGGCATATACATTATATATATATATATATATATATATGGTTTTCAAACTCTTCTTTATAGTCCAACTCTCGACTGAATAGTAAGTATGTTAATTTTTTCTAAAGTCTAGCTAATCTTTGTTTTTATCCAGTTGTATTTAGATATAATTGACGTACAGTACTGTATAAGTTTAAGGTGTAAAATATAATGATTTGACTTACATACATCAAGAAATGATTATCACCGTAAGTTTCATGAACATCATCTCATATAGATATAAAATTAAATAGGAAAAAAATTTGTGATGAGAACTCAAGATTTACTGTTAATAACTTTCATATATAATATGTTATCAGTGTTACTTATATTTATTTTGTTGACATTAGACCCCTAGTACTTACTTATAACTACAAGTTTGTACTTTTTAACAACCTTGATCCAATTCTCCTCCCACCACACCCAACTTTTATAACTACAAATCTAATCTATTTTATTTGAGTTTGTTTTTGAAGTTCAACTGATTACAAAACTAGGTTAGCTCCTGGTATACAACATAGTAATTCAGTACTTCTGTATATTTCAAAATGAACACCATGATAATTCTACTTATAATCTGACACAGTGCAATGATATTACATAATTACTAGCTATATTATCCCAGAGAAGGCAATGGCACCCCACTCCAGTACTCTTGCCTGGAAAATCCCACGGACAGAGGAGCCTGATGGGCTGCAGTCCATGGAGTCGCTGAAGGTCGGACATGACTGAGCGACTTCACTTTCACTTTTCACTTTCATGCATTGGAGAAGGAAATGGCAACCCACTCCAGTGTTCTTGCCTGGAGAATAATCCCAGGGACTGATGAGCCGGGTGGGCTGCTGTCTATGGGGTCTCACAGAGTGACTTAGCAGCAGCAGCAGCAGCTATATTATCCACACTATATATTTCATAACTGATTTTTTTTTTTTTGGCTGCTCTGCATGGCTTGCAGGATCTTAGTTCCCTGACCAGAGTGAACCTGGGCCCTTAGCAGTGAAAGTGCAGAGTCCCAACCTCTGTATCTTTTTCAAGTAGAAGTTTGTACCTCTTAATCATTCTCACTTATCTGTCTCATCCTCCCACCCAATTCCCTCTGGCAACCACCTGTTTTTATCTATAATTCTGTTTCTCTTAAGTTTGTCCATTTGTTTTTTAGATTCCACATATAAATGAAATCATACAATCTGTGTCATTCTGCACCTGACATACTTCACTTAGCATACTTCCCTCTAGGTTCCTTCCCGCTGTCACAAAGATCAAGATTTCTTTCTTTCTATGGCTACTAATCCATTCTTTCTGTGTGTATGTGTGTATATATAAATATATCTCACACATTTTCTTTATCCATTCATCTCTTGGTGGGCACTTAGGTTGCTTCTATATTTTGGCCTCTGCAAATAATGCTTCAGTGAACATAGGGTTGCATATACCTTTTTGAACTACTGCTTTCATTTTTCTGGATAAATACACAGGACAGAAATTGCTGGCATATATGGTAGTTTTATTTTTAATTTTTGAGGAATCTCCATATTATATTCCACAGTGGTTTCACCAATTTATATTCCCACAAAAAGCTCATGAGGATTCCATTTCTCTACATCCTCACCAATACTTGTTTCTTTTTCATAAAAGCCATTCTGAGAGTTGTGAGGTGATATTTCTGTTTTAATTTGCACTTCCCTGATGATTAGCAATGTTGAGCATCTTTACATATGTCTATTGGCCATATGTATGCCTTTGTTAGAAAAATGTTTATTCAGGACCTCTACCCATTTTTCAATTAGGTTGTTTTGTTTTTTATGTCAAATTGTATGAGTTCTTTGTATATTGTGGATATTGTGCTCCCTTAAAGAGTAGAGTCTCTATTTCCCACAGTCCTCTGGCTCTCCTAAAAATAAGCCCTGCTGGCTTTCAGAGACCCGTCTTTCCAATGCATGAGCCCTAGGCTGGGGAGCCCAATGTGGAACTCAGACCTCCCATTGCTTGGGGAGAACCTCTGCAACTGTAATTATCCTCCTATTTTTGAGTAACCAGCTAGGAGTACGGGTCTACATTATACAGGATCGTTGCCCCTCCTACCCTTCTTATTATGGTTCCTTCTTTATATCTTGAATTGTAGGTCTTTTCTGCTAGTCTTCAGGTCATTCTCACCAATAGTTACTGTATAAATAGTTGTAATATTGGCATGCCCATGGGAGTAAGTGAGCTCAGGGGTTTCTTACTCTACCATCTTGGGCTCTCCCTCTATATCTGTGTCAATTTTATCACAATTATATTTCATGATATTCCCCAGGAAGACAAAGGTAGGTTTATTTATTGCCCTTCCTTCACCAAAAACCAGATAAAATTATAATTCCCTTCTCAACACAGATGTGATTTTTAAATTCAAAATTTAGCAATTATAATTTCATTTTTATCATATCAATTCTATATCCCTGGTAGGGTCAAAATAATGGGCTTACAAATATACTGTATCATTCCCTTTCTCAGAGAAGGGCTTCTTGTAATTTTTTAAAGTCTGTCCTAGTTGTGCTAGTTAAACTAGACCAGATGAGTGTTGTGTCCCTTAGAGAATGCAGATATTTGTAGGTATGTTTTCTGACACCATTTGAGGGGACAGGGTAGGAAGGAAACTATAATCACTGTGTCTTCAATATTCTCTTGAATAAAGAATAACTATCTATACACAGTTGGTTGAAATCCACAGTTCTTTTTTTTAGGTAAAGTTCCCTTTATACTCAGTAGGAGCTTTCTCTGCATACAGATTGCTAGCTCAGTAGAGCCTGAACTTAAAGCAAATATCCTTCACCCCCTATAGGCAAATCCTCAGACTCAAGCAATAGGGAAAATTAGAAACCAGTTTCCGGTGAAAAATACTCTCCCACTGGTTGAACATGCTGAAACTTATAATGGAAATTACCACCTTAGTTTTCATTCCAATTCCAAAGAAAGGCAATGCAAAAGAATGCGCAAACTACCGCACAATTTCACTCATCTCACATGCTAGTAAAGTAATGCTCAAAATTCTCCAAGCCAGGCTTCAGCAATACGTGAACCGTGAACTCCCTGATGTTCAAGCTGGTTTTAGAAAAGGCAGAGGAACCAGAGATCAAATTGCCAACATCCGCTGGATCATGGAAAAAGCAAGAGAGTTCCAGGAAAACATCTATTTCTGCTTTATTGACTATGCCAAAGCCTTTGACTGTGTGGATCACAATAAACTGTGGAAACTTCTGAAAGAGATGGGAATACCAGACCACCTAACCTGCCTCTTGAGAAATCTGTATGCAGGTCAGGAAGCAACAGTTAGAACTGGACATGGAACAACAGACTGGTTCCAAATAGGAAAAGGAGAACATCAAGGCTGTATATTGTCACCGTGCTTATTTAACTTCTATGCAGAGTACATCATAAGAAATGCTGGACTGGAAGAAACACAAGCTGGAATCAAGATTGCCGGGAGAAATATCAATCACCTCAGATATGCAGATGACACCACCCTTATGGCAGAAAGTGAAGAGGAACTAAAAAGCCTTTTGATGAAAGTGAAAGAGGAGAGTGAAAAAGTTGGCTTAAAGCTCAACATTCAGAAAATGAAGATCACGGCATCCGGTCCCATCATTTCATGGGAAATAGATGGGGAAACAGGGGAAACAGTATCAGACTTTATTTTGGGGGGGCTCCAAAATCACTGCAGATGGTGACTGCAGCCATGAAATTAAAAGACGCTTACTCCTTGGAAGAAAAGTTATGACCAACCTAGATAGTATATTCAAAAGCAGAGACATTACTTTGCCGACTAAGGTCCGTCTAGTTAAGGCTATGATTTTTCTTGTGGTCATGTATGGATGTAAGAGTTGGACTGTGAAGAAGGCTGAGCACTGAAGAATTGATGCTTTTGAACTGCGGTATTAGAGAAGACTCTTGAGAGTCCCTTGGACTGCAAGGAGATCCAACCAGTCCATTCTGAAGGAGATCAGCCCTGGGATTTCTTTGGAAGGAATGATGCTAAAGCTGAAGCTCCAGTACTTTGGCCACCTCACGCAAAGAGTTGACTCATTGGAAAAGACTCTGATGCTGGGAGGGATTGAGGGCAGGAGGAGAAGGGGACGACCGAGGATGAGATGGCTGGATGGCATCACGGACTTGATGGACGTGAGTCTGAGCGCACTCCAGGAGATGGTGATGGACAGGGAGGCCTGGCGTGCTGCGATTCATGGGATCGCAAAGAGTCAGACACGACTGAGCGACTGAACTGAACTGACCACCTTAAAATTACAGTAGAAACTAACACAATATTGTCAATCAACTATCCTTCAATAAAATAAATCTTTAAAAATTAAAAAAAAGTTGTATACAAAGAAAAGTCCTCAACTCACAACTTTCCAGGAAAGCTGAACATAAGGGAACAGGGTTTATCTGTTGGAAAGACAGTGCAGAGGATCACCTGTATTGCTGAGAGGGTCACCAGTTGGAATGCTATAACCCCTATAACTATATTCTACTTGGCCTCTTTGGGTCTAAAATGCTTACAACACTGGATTCGTAGGAAGGAGTTAATATTAACTGCACATTTACTACATTCCCACATTCATGGCATAAACATTTCAGTCCTCACAACAGCCTAATGAGGTACGCATTACTTCCACTACGTTTAAAATGAGTAGGTACAAGAAGTTCAACAAGTCCAAGGCTACACAGCTAACAAGTAGCACAGTCAACATTCAAATATCATGTTCTAGAGTCTATGCTGATCGGAGAAGGCAATGGCACCCCACTCCAGTACTCTTGCTTGGAAAATCCCATGGATGGAGGAGGCTGGTAGGCTGCAGTCCATGGGGTCGCTAAGAGTCGGACATGACTGAGCGACTTCACTTTTCACTTTTCACTTTCATGCATTGGAGAAGGAAATGGCAACCCACTCCAGTATTCTTGCCTGGAGAATCCCAGGGATGGGGGAGCCTGGTGGGCTGCCGTCTATGGGGTCTCACAGAGTCGGACACGACAGAAGTGACTTCGCAGCAGAGTCTATGCTGATAACATGGAGACTCCCAGATACCTTCAGACTGCTGCTGAAACTAAGCCCAAAAGGGCAAACAGTGAATTTGCCTGTAAGTTTCAAATAGCTGATTTGGCAGGTGAGAGTGGGAAAATGGAAAAAAAAAAAAAACTTTATTTGTTTAAAGAAAGATCCCTTTAAAGTGCTGGAGACCTTAAATATTAAAGTAACCTGCTCTACAGAGGACTTCATGGAGGCTGAGAGCTTTTGTTCATGTAACACCATGAGAAGTTGTGCCTTCTGACCACCCTATAGCTCCTGTTAACTTGCAAAGGAAATATTTATCCCATTTCCAACCTCCAGCAAATACTACTGTTCAAAGTTTCTGGAGTTTTCCTTAGAAATGATTCAGCAAAAAAGAGGCATATACAGAAGGTTACAGGTACATCTATACCTAGACCTTAAGTATTTTTTAATAAAAGGTTTTGTAAACTGGATTATTTCCTGCTTTTGACTTGTGTTTTAGTCCACATTAGACATTTATCTTAATTTTTGACCACTGTTCTTTAAACTTCTGTACTTTTCCTTTCAAGCTTAGTATCTTTTTCAGTAGGCAATGATCTATAAATAAACATTTATATATACACAAAATGACTCAGCACAGAATACTAGTTTTTCCTTGAAGTTCTATCAAATCATTGCCAAATGGACAATTTCAGGAAATGTGCCTGGTCTCACTTGCAGGGCAGGTATTACCACACTTCCCACAAAATACAGTATCAACTCAAGGCAGACAACTTTTTCCATTCATCAGTCAAGTGCTTTCATTTCGCAGTTTTATCTGCTATCCAAAAGCTACTTGTTTACTGGGCACTCTTATCTTTTCTCAGCATGAACTGTCCTTATGATAAAGAAAGCCCAGAATTGTGACAGTGCATGGAGATTTGGTTTTGATTTGAAACCAAGTCAAGATTTCACTTTGATTCTCTTCTCTTAGATGTTTATATTTCATACAAAACCATAATAACAACCCTGGCCTGAACTGTAAGCATCTCTCTCTATTATGGGAAGAAGTAGAAATATCTCCTGAGTTGCTCACCAACAATAAATTAATCTCTGAGTTTGTCAAGGGATTTTCTCTGAGTAATAAATGATCTGATACGATTGGAATTGCTGACACCTAGTCAAAGCAATATAAAAAGGGAACAGTCTATTGACTCTTGAGCATTTCACTTTAGAAATAACACTCAATAGACGTCAAAGGGTAAAATGAAAGCATCATCTTTTTCAATTGCCAAATGACAAAGATGCTCTATTTAGAAGGAACTGAAAGGCCCATCTTCCCACAAATCTCTCCCCTACCATCATTTCAGGTTTACTGAACATTCTGCCATCACTAACCCCTCTCAGAACTGCTAGAGGGAGATACAGTCATTTAACTCATCTAAGCTAAGACTGTATTACCTAAGTTAGGTATTTGTCTTCTATGTCACCATTAAACACTATAACTCCCTCTCTCATGACATTTATCATGCTGTATTGTAACTATTTATATTTTCTGACTCACATGTAAACTCTTAGATCCTTGAGAAAGGGAACCAAATTAGGCTGCATTTTCAGTGCCTAGAACAGTAACCAAGGTCTACTAAGTCATATATTTGCATAGTAAATATTTCAGAAATATGTAACTGATGAAGAGAGGAAGAAGTAATGAAGATACAAATTACAATGATAGGAATACATTCATAGTATTAAGCCATCATCATCTAAGAACACAAAGCAAGCCCCTAAAATGAAGGTGGCAAAACGGTCACTTTTCAAGTTACATGTAGCCCATGATGAGCATTGAAAAAGTAGGAAATGTCACTTTTTTTCCAAAAAAAATGTCTATCTTTTTCATGAGAAGCTAGAAGCTATATTAATCAATATAGGTCAATAATCTTATATGGCAATATAATATATTGTCAATATAATATATTGTCAACAATCCTATCTGTTGTCCCATCAGATGAGGAATGGGCTTTCCTTTTGTTTACAGTCCCAATGGGACCCATTTTATTGCTTTATGCTATTAATAGCTGCCAGCTGCAGCAGCCAATATAACTACTTGAGGTTGTGCCCTAAGGAAGAAGATACAAGACAAATATGCTACCTATGAACATTAGGAGGGAGAGAAGAGAATATGTCACCAAATTATAGCTAAAATGAGAACCACCACCACTTCATAAAGGCTCTGGGCATCTTGCACAAAGGAGCAGCAATACTAAAGCAAACCTTTGCATTACTTCGTAATTTTTAAGTTAGTCCTATAAAGAGGGATGACCATAGGACCAAGTGTTAAAATATCCTCTTCCTTTATAGATTATGATGCAATATTTAGACTAACTTAGAACTTCACATGACAAACATTATTGTCACTGAAGAGTAGGTTTCAGTTAATATCGAGGCTGAAAATAGGGAAAGTGGCTCAGATCATGTTTGCCCAATTAAGAGCCAATCAGTAATTTCTTTTCATGAACCTTGGAATATAATTTTGCTTTCCTCCATTCACATGCAAATGCATTATTTCAAGTGAACAAAAAATGCAGGAAAAAAGAAATTCAAACATTATGTATCTTAATACTAGGGTTACAACATGCCAAATAAAATTTTTTTTATAAAGCTTTTGTTTCAGCTTTTGTTGAATAAGACAGCTGTTTCTATTCATCCAAGGATATTTTTTTTCTTTCTTTCCTAATTTTTTTGAGGAAACTGGTGACTGTGATTATAGCAGAATGTCTTCCTAAATCACATTCAAAATAACAAAAATTTCTTTTAAACTATCATTGACAAATGTAAAGTGTTTCTATAACAAAGTTAAATTTCATAAACTCAAATGTTCCTTAGAAACAACCAACACTACAGAAAATCATTTCTGTGTCTTTTTTCTTTTTTCTTTTTTTCAGGCTAAAAAACTTCATCAAAAATGGAAAACTAAAAGACATTAGAAAAAAAAATTTAAGAATAAATGTTTGCACCGATAAGATTTGGGGATACTTCCATGTATCATTAAAGCCAGTAATATTTCTATTTAAGGAGATCCAACCAGTCCATTCTAAAGGAGATCAGTCCTGGGTGTTCTTTGGAAGGAATGATGCTAAAGCTGAAACTCTAGTACTTTGGCCACCTCATGCAAAGAGTTGACTCATTGGAAAAGACTCTGATGCTGGGAGGGGTTGAGGGAAGGAGGAGAAGGGGACGACAGAGGATGAGATGGCTGGATGGCGTCACCGACTCAATGGATGTGAGTTTAAGTGAACTCCAGGAGTTGGTGATGTACAGGGAGGCCTGCTGCTAAGTCACTTTAGTCATGTCCGACTCTGTGCGACCCCATAGACGGCAGCCCACCAGGCTTCCCTGTCCCTGGGATTCTCCAGGCAAGAATACTGGAGTGGGTTGCCATTTCCTTCTCCAATGCATGAAAGTGAAAAGTGAAAGTGAAGTCGCTCAGTTGTGTGAGACCCTCAGTGACCCCATGGACTGCAGCCTTCCAGGCTCTTCCGTTCATGGAATTTTCCAGGCAAGAGTACTGGAGTGGGGTGCCATTGCCTTCTCCGACAGGGAGGCCTGGCGTGCTGCAATTCATGGGGTCGCAGAGTTGGACACGACTGAGTGACTGAACTGAACTGAACTGAAGGACTAAACATACTACTTCCAATGTGAAATAATTTGATTAACTTCCTCATTACTACCAGAAGTTATATAAAACAGGAAATGTGAGGTAGATTTTTAAAAAATAATTGAGATGAGAAAATATATATTCAACCTATCAAGAAAAATAAATTCAAACTATGGAAATATTCAGTTGTGCTTTAAACTTTCCACTTTTTTCTGTTCTTTCCAAAAAATTAATGTTTTAACCTAAATAACTGAATAAAAAGCTGTTCTCCACAACTGTATTTTTAGGACTTGAATAAAAACATACCTTTTTGACAATATTATTGTGATTTTTTACTTTAATTTATAAGGACTTATTGATTTCAGAGGATATCCTATTTGTCATGGTAGAAGTAAGGAATGTTCTTTCAAAATCCCAGATATTTATAGAATACCACCTGTGTTCTAATAACAAGAGAAATAATATATCATTTATTGAACATTTACTAGGTACCTTGCCAATTCTATTTTATAACTTTTACATAAATTAATTTATGTTATCACAGTTCTAGTTTCTTTATACTTACTTACTCATGATAGATATAAAATCATATCTATCTCAATGTATCTACATACATAAATATATATCTCAATATAGATGTATATCTCAACATATGTATAGTCACATTTTGGTGAGTGTAAAATGGGCATAATAACATCTACATCATAATGTGGCTATATAAACACACACACCAGAACAGGATATAAAATTATTATCTGCATTTTACACATAAGAAAACTGACACAGAGCACTAAAATAGCTAACAAAATATCACATCACTAATCAGTGGTAAAAATAATATTTTGATTCATGCCTCTCAAACTCCAAAGCTCATTCTCATTCCATTTAGCTATACAAACTTACTTTTTGATCAATGGCTTCCATCTTTTAAATAAGAAAGTACTGTTTTCCAAGTAATGAGGCTGAATTTTAAGAAAGTCATACACTCTTTCATTTTATTACCTTTGTGACCACAAGAGTACCAGAATCTTTATGGAACAGAAATAATTTTGTTAAGATATACATCTGGGTTAAGTGAGATGATTTGGATGAGAGTTGTGGTCCATGTCTTTAAAAGGAAAAGGAAAAAAGAAAAGGGTTTAAACTTGGGCCTTCTGGAAAGCAGAAACTCCTTACACTAGACAACTTCAAGACAGCTACCTGGCCAAACCACCAAAATTTGAATCTTGGCTTCCAAAAAATGTGTGACAAGGCCAAACTATTTTTCTAAAGGCAATCAACCAAACTCTGCATCATCATACCACACATGTCTTTTTCTCAGGCAGTTAGGGTGTTAGACCTCATCTCCTTTGTCTCACTCAGAGAACCAAATAGATGATGAACACCAAGAAATATGAATCAAAATTACTTTAGTTACATTCACTGACAAAGAGATTTATAAATATGATGATGGTCTATCAAAACAAAGCTGTCCACATCTTTATTATTCATTTTCTTCTTGAGATCAATATGTTCCTTCAATCATCTAACCTAGGACAGCTCCTAAGATTTCTACTGAACTGTATTCCTTCAGTATGAGAACAACTTGTTAGTAGGAACACATCCTTTCCTTCCAAGTCTAACAAACATTTCAAATCCTATCTTTCGTTTGAGACTCAATGTCACGGCTAACAATTTCCTCATCTCTAAAGTTAACATAATACTAACCTCATGGGGAAGTTATAATCAGTAAATGAGATAGTGCAGTGATTCACAAGTATTTATTTTTTAACCCCAAAACCTTTCTTCAAATTAAAGCTTTATTGGGAAGCCCAGTCTATACAACAGAAAAATGCAGAGCAGTTCTTGAAACCATTTGGGTAGAGGAGGAATTCAAGAGGAAATTTCAAAATCACTGTGATTATGTACAAAAAATTTCTAGTATTTGACATTTACAAGAGCAAAAAGTAAATGGCAGCAATTATTATTGCTTGAACACTTTCCTTCAAATCAGCAATTAAAAAGAAAACTTGAGCCATGGCCGTAAGGTTGAAAGCAAAATATCTTTTGGCCCTTTTGCCTCTCAACTTTGATCTAGAAAATGTTGACCTCAAATCTGTCTCTTCCAAATCAAACTACAATTTAAATGCACTATGGCAGCTTACTATTTAACATAGTTGTATCAAAAATTTACCATTAGCACAAATTATCTTCAACATAGTTTTTGGGTTGAAAAGCTTATGAAGTATGGTGAAAACTGCACTAGACCTGACTTCTAATTGGAATTCTCCTACTTATTATTGAATGAAAAATCTTTATAACTTCTAAATTTATTGTTTTTCTTCTGCCACAGAGGTCATCATACTTTTTCCATAAAGGACCAGATACTAAATACTTTATGTTCTGAGGACCATAAAGTCTCTGTTGTAACTACTCAATTCAGCTGTTGTGGTACAGACGCATGAATAAACAATGCATAAGGAAACAGCTATGGTTATGTTTCAATAAAAGTTTATTCATGAAAACAGATGCTAGGTTGGATTTGGCCTACCAGTCATAGTTTTCCAAACCCTGGATTGGAAATAATAGGGTTGGACCAGATTATTAATCTCAAATTTGGCTAGGCATCAAAATAGTTTGGCAGAGTTTTTGTAAATTACAGATTTCTGCCCAACATACCATCCCCATAAACCTTCTGATTCAAAATCGCTAGGATTAAGACCCCAAAATTTCTAAGACTCAGAAATAATTGCAATAATTAAGATACAGGTCTGTAGACAATCTTAAATTATCACTGGACTAGATGATTTCTAGCACTCCAATTCTAACATTCTTTGATAAACAGTGATTCTCACCAGTGGTTTTGATCCAAGTTTGACATACTTAAAAATACAAAGTATACTGAAATAATATCACTGCTTTTGATGAGCAAAATTTTGAGAATTTATTATCACTTGGAAGGTATCAGTAGATTAGTTTATGTCAGAAAATTGTGCAGAAAACATGAATATGTTATGGGCATTACTGCTTTAAAAAAAAAAAAACAGTATTCCTTGGGTTTCACTTTCTGAAGCATTTCTCTTACAGCTGTGGCTGTCAAGCTTTTTGACCTCAAGAAGGCTTAACATTCTTTAAAATTACTGAGTCTTAAAGACCTTTCGCTTATGTGGCCTTAGACAAAACTTGAGCTTATCTATTTATATTTACTATATTAGAAGTTAAAACTGAAAAAATTCAATATTATTTTAATAATCATAATAAACATATTTTATGTTCTTGCCCTTCATACAGATGAAAAATGTATGTTTCCAAACACAGGGAACACATAAAATCCCATCACCTATACTACTATCCATGGCATGATATAAATATGGTTATACTTTGATCTAGAAGTGGAAATTTTGGCTGCAATCTATGTGATAGATACAGGTACTAGAGATGCTTTCCATATCTGTGTGCCACTAAATACCAATGATTACCCAGGTACCCTTTCTCTTCAGCAAAGAAGTTATTACTCCATTCTTCAAATATAAGAATAATTTCTATTCCAAAATCTTATTTTGGGGGTGTTTCCTCCTATTCTCTGATATTCTGCTAAATCCAACCAAAAGATGTAGGACAAAGGAACCCATTGTTGTAGTCCATACATGTCAGTTTCATGAAGCAAGAAGGAAATGCATTCAGATGGGATAAACTGAATATATTTGGCTCATCAGACTCTTTAATATTTGTCCATCAGAGGGGTTTAACATGATATTGTTGCTTTAATTAATTACAATCTTGCTCAGTAACTCATACAAAAGATTTTCACATTTTTTATGGGCATTCAGGGCATTTTTATAGGCATTCATAAGTTGCTTATTTGATGTTTTCCCCATTTTCTTTCTTCACTTCTCCACTGTTTTCTTTTTTTCATAATAACACTCAACTTTCAACACTCAGATCATGCATAACTTTATGTCTTCCTGATTTCTCACCCGCCCAGGAGTAACCCCTACCTCCTTTGTAGTCTACATTTCAACAAAAAGCAGTAACTGAGAACCTACAGCACTTGACAGTATTTACTGGCTTAAATCTTTCTCTTCCCAAATAGTGCTTACACAGTACCCAGAACCTAATCTATGCTCAGTAAATGTTTACATAAATGGTCCACAAATAGTGTCAGGGTATTAGTCCTCTGGTTCCCCAGAATGCAGACTGAAATTGGTAGAGATAAAGGTATTGGAGTCCAACTGTTTTTAAGTCTTAACTAAATTTCTGAAGACTGAATAAAGAACAGTCAAGATTAAAAATTCGGAAATATCTATACTCCCATGACAGTAAGATAAGAAAGAAAAAGGAAATAAAAGAATGGAGAGAGGAGAAGAAAGAAAAGCAGGAGAGTGTACTGTTATGGAAGTCAGACATCAGAGGAGTAGAAGAGGAAGAAAGAGAAGGAAGAGGTCAGGGAGAGGAAGAGGATGTATATGGGGAAAAAGGGGAAGACAGAGGAAAAGGAAGAGGTTAGTAATATGAGATACTAAATAGAGTATACCCTTATATAAAACTTGCGGTCGGCCATTCCAGTCAAAAAGCAAGCCTTTTGAGGAAATCAAACTGTAGAGGAAACTTAATAGTGGTTGCTTAAACAACTAAATCTGCTGCTGCTGCTGCTCAGTCGCTTCATTCGTGTCCGACTCTGTGCGACCCCATAGATGGCAGCCCATCAGCTTCGCCATTACTGGGATTCTCCAGGCAAGAACACTGGAGTGGGTTGCCATTTCCTTCTCCAGTGCATGAAAGTGAAAAGTGAAAGTGAAGTCACTCAGTCATGTCCAACTCTTCGCGACCCCATGGACTGCAGCCTACCAGGCTCCTCTGACCATGGGATTTTCCAGACAAGAGTACTGGAGTGGGTTGCCATTGCCTTTTCCGAAACAACTGAATCTAGATATGTATCAACATGAATGATCAAACACATTCATTAGAACATGACAAAAACCAACACCATCAGTTCAGTTTAATTCAGTTGCTCAGTCATGTCCAATTCCTTGAGACTCCATGAACCACAGCACACCAGGCCTCCCTGTCCATCACCAACTCCTGAAGTCCACCCACACCCATGTCCATTGAGTCAATGATGCCATCCAACCATCTCATCCTTTGTTGTCTCCTTCTCCTCCTGCCCTCAATCTTTCCCAGCATCAGGGTCTTTTCCAATGAGTCAGTTTTTCGCCTCAGGTGGCCAAAGTATTGGAGTTTCAGCTTCAACATCAGTCCTTCCAAATGAACACCCAGGACTGACCTACTTTAGGATGGACTGGTTGGATCTGCTTGCAGTCCAAGGGACTCTCAAGAGTCTTTGCCAACACCACATTTCAAAAGCATCAGTTCTTTGGCGCTCAACTTTCTTTATAGTCCAACTCTCACATCCATACATGACTACTGGAGAAACCATAGCCTTGACTAGATGGGCCTTTGTGGACAAAGTAATGTCTCTGCTGTTTAATATGCTGTCTAGGTTGGTCATAACTTTTCCTAAGCAACACCATAAAAGAGGACAAGAATAAACAAAAAGAATAACTCAGAAGGAAATAGGCAGTTCAGAAAAAGAGGTGTTTTCCTATTACAAGATTTCAATTAATATAATTTATACAAAAGAGAAAAAATATGTACAGCTTAAAAGTCATTAATAAGCAAATGCTTGTGTTACCACCATCTGAATCAAGTAATCAAGTATTGCTGGTACACTAGAAATCTCCCTCCCAATATCCTCTTCCTGTCCCTCCTTGGAGAGGCAACTAATATCTTCATTCATATGATTATCATGCTTTACTTTCTGTATAATTTACCATATATCCATTCATTCCTAAAAACTACAGTTTAGTGTTTTTAGTTTCTGAAATTTATGTAAATGGGATAATACTGTATACATTTTCAATGACTTGCTTGCCCAGTATTATACCAGGGAAATATATTCTCATTGCTGTAGGTAAGAGTAGTTATCCATTTTTTTCCGATAGAGTATTATGAGGAGGGCATGGCAACCCACTCCAGTATTCTTGCCTGGAGAATCCCATGGACAGAGAAACCTGATGCACTATAGTCCACAGGGCCACAAAGAGTCGGTTTTCCACCTAATGTTTATTTTATACATTCTATAAGTCTTATTTATGTCTTTAATGCATTTTTCAATGCATGAAGAAAAGAACCCAATTTAATTTTTTTTTCCATATGCATATCCAGTTTCCCTAATACAAATTTTTGGGCAAAGGACATTGTCTTCATTGTGTGATTTTGGCACCCTTGTACAAGACCATTTGACCACATACAGGAAGGTTTATTTTGGGCTCTCTGTTCTCTCCCATTGGTCTATAATTCTGTCTTTATGCAAGTACCACACTGATTTGATTACTATAGCTTTGTAGCATGGTTTGAAACCAGGAATTGTGAAGTCTCCAACCTTGTTCTTTTTTCAAGATTTTTCTGACTATTCCAGGTCCCTTGAGATGCCATATGAATTTTAGGATGGGATTCTCTACTTATGCAAAAAAAAAAAAAATACTAGTGGGATTTTGATAGGGGTCACATTTAATTCAGAGATTGCATTGGGTAGTACAGACATTTTAAGAATATCAGGTCCTCCAGTCTATGAACACAGGATAACTCACCATTTGTTTCTATCTTCTTTAATTTATTTAAGCTATGTTTTATCATTTTTAGTTATACAAATGTTTCACTTTCTTGGTTAAGTTTATTCCCAGATGTTTTATTCTTTTTTATTCTATTGGGAATATGATCATTTTCTTAATTTCTCTCTTACATGGTTAATTATTGGAATATAGAAACACAATTAATTTTTGAGTTGAATATTCTGCAGTTTAATTACTGTTTATTAGTACTAACAGGGGTATTTATGAAATCTTCAGGCTTTTCTACATATAAAGCCATGTCACCTGCAAACAAAGATGAGTGTACTTCTTCATTCCCAATGTGGATGCTATTTTTGTTTTTCTTGCCTAAAAACTGTCTAGGACTTCCAATACTGTGTTAAATAGAAGTGGTGAGAGCAAGAGTTCTTGCCTTACTGAAAGAAAAAAGGTTTCAAATTTTTTTTTTTAAATTTTAAAATCTTTAATTCTTACATGCGTTCCCAAACATGAACCCCCCTCCCACCTCCCTCCCCACAACATCTCTCTGGGTCATCCCCATGCACCAGCCCCAAGCATGCTGCACCCTGCATCAGACATAGACTGGCAATTCAATTCTTACATGATAGTATACATGTTTCAATGCCATTCTCCCAAATCATCCCACCCTCTCCCTCTCCCTCTGAGTCCAAAAGTCCATTATACACATCTGTGTCCTTTTTCCTGTCTTGCATACAGGGTCTTCATTGCCATCTTCCTAAATTCCATATATATGTGTTAGTATACTGTATTGGTGTTTTTCTTTCTGGCTTACTTCACTCTGTATAATTGGCTCCAGTTTCACCCATCTCATTAGAACTGATTCAAATGTATTCTTTTTAACGGCTGAGTAATACTCCATTGTGTATATGTACCACTGCTTTCTTATCCATTAATCTGCTGATGGACATCTAGGTTGCTTCCATGTCCTGGCTATTATAAACAGTGCTGCAATGAACACTGGGGTACATGTGTCTCTTTCAATTCTGGTTTCCTCGGTGTGTATGCCCAGCAGTGGGATTGCTGGGTCATAAGGCAGTTCTATTTGCAATTTTTTAAGGAATCTCCACACTGTTCTCCATAGTGGCTGTACTAGTTTGCATTCCCACCAACAGTGTAGGAGGGTTCCCTTTTCTCCACACCCTCTCCAGCATTTATTGCTTGCAGATTTTTGGATTGCAGCCATTCTGACTGGTGTGAAGTGGTACCTCATTGTGGTTTTGATTTGCATTTCTCTAATAATGAGTGATGTTGAGCATCTTTTCATGTGTTTGTTAGCCATCCGTATGTCTTCTTTGGAGAAATGTCTATTTAGTTCTTTGGCCTATTTTTTGATTGGGTCGTTTATTTTTCTGGAATTGAGCTGCAGGAGTTGCTTGTATATTTTTGAGATTAGTTGTTTGTCAGTTGCTTCATTTGCTATTATTTTCTCCCATTCAGAAGGCTGTCTTTTCACCTTGCTTATATTTTCCTTTGTTGTGCAGAAGCTTTTAATTTTAATTAGATCCCATTTATTTATTTTTGCTTTTATTTCCAGAATTCTGGGAGGTGGATCATAGAGGATCCTGCTGTGATTTATGTCTGAGAGTGTTTTGCCTATGTTCTCCTCTAGGAGTTTTATAGTTTCTGATCTTACATTTAGATCTTTAATCCATTTTGAGTTTATTTTTGGTGTGCGGTGTTAGAAAGTGATCTAGTTTCATTCTTTTACAAGTGGTTGACCAGTTTTCCCAGCACCACTTGTTAAAGAGATTGTCTTTACTCCATTGTATATTCTTGCCTCCTTTGTCAAAGATAAGGTGTCCATATGTGTGTGGATTTATCTCTGGGCTTTCTATTTTGTTCCAGTGATCTATATGTCTGTCTTTGTGCCAGTACCATACTGTCTTGATGACTGTGGCTTTGTAGTAGAGCCTGAAGTCAGGCAAGTTGATTCCTCCAGTTCCATTCTTCTTTCTCAAGATTGCTTTGGCTATTCGAGGTGTTTTGTATTTCCATACAAATCTTGAAATTATTTGTTCTAGTTCTGTGAAAAATGTGGCTGGTAGCTTGATAGGGATTGCATTGAATTTGTAAATTGCTTTGGGTAGTATACTCATTTTCACTATATTGATTCTTCCGATCCATGAACATGGTATATTTCTCCATCTATTAGTGTCCTCTTTGATTTCTTTCATCAGTGTTTTATAGTTTTCTATATATAGGTCTTTAGTTTCTTTAGGTAGATATATTCCTAAGTATTTTATTCTTTTCGTTACAATGGTGAATGGAATTGTTTCCTTAATTTCTTTTTCTACTTTCTCATTATTTGTGTATAGGAATGCAAGGGATTTCTGTGTGTTGATTTTATATCCTGCAACTTTACTATATTCATTGATGAGCTCTAGTAATTTTCTGGTGGAGTCTTTAGGGTTTTCCATGTAGAGGATCATGTCATCTGCAAACAGTGAGAGTTTTACTTCTTCTTTTCCAATTTGGATTCCTTTTATTTCTTTTTCTGCTCTGATTGCTTTGGCCAAAACTTCCAGAACTATGTTGAATAGTAGCGGTGAAAGTGGACACCCTTGTCTTGTTCCTGACTTTAGGGGAAATGCTTTCAATTTTTCACCATTGAGGATAATGTTTGCTGTGGGTTTGTCATATATAGCTTTTATTATGTTGAGGTATGTTCCTTCTATTCCTGCTTTCTGGAGAGTTTTTATCATAAATGGATGTTGAATTTTGTCAAAGGCCTTCTCTGCATCTATTGAGATAATCATATGGTTTCTATTTTTCAATTTGTTAATGTGGTGAATTACATTGATTGATTTGCGGATATTGAAGAATCCTTGCATCCCTGGGATAAAGCCCACTTGGTCATGGTGTATGATCTTTTTAATGTGTTGTTGGATTCTGATTGCTAGAATTTTGTTGAGGATTTTTGCATCTATATTCATCAGTGATATTGGCCTGTAGTTTTCTTTTTTAGTGACATCTTTGTCAGGTTTTGGTATTAGGGTGATGGTGGCCTCATAGAATGAGTTTGGAAGTTTACCTTCCTCTGCAATTTTCTGGAAGAGTTTGAGTAGGATAGGTGTTAGCTCTTCTCGAAATTTTTGGTAGAATTCAGCTGTGAAGCCGTCTGGACCTGGGCTTTTGTTTGCTGGAAGATTTCTGATTACAGTTTCAATTTCCGTGCTTGTGATGGGTCTGTTAAGATTTTCTATTTCTTCCTGGTTCAGTTTTGGAAAATTGTACTTTTCTAAGAATTTGTCCATTTCTTCCACGTTGTCCATTTTATTGGCATACAACTGCTGATAGTAGTCTCTTATGATCCTTTGTATTTCTGTGTTGTCTGTTGTGATCTCTCCATTTTCATTTCTAATTTTATTGATTTGATTTTTCTCTCTTTGCTTCTTGATGAGTCTGGCTAATGGTTTGTCAATTTTATTTATCCTTTCAAAGAACCAGCTTTTGGCTTTGTTGATTTTTGCTATGGTCTCTTTTGTTTCTTTTGCATTTATTTCTGCCCTAATTTTTAAGATTTCTTTCCTTCTACTAACTCTGGGGTTCTCCAACTCTTCCTTTTCTAGTTGCTTTAGGTGTTGAGTTAGGATATTTATTTGACTTTTTTCTTGTTTCTTGAGGTATGCCTGTATTGCTATGAACTTTCCTCTTAGCACTGCTTTTATAGTGTCCCACAGGTTTTGGGTTGTTGTGTTTTCATTTTCATTAGTTTCTATGCATATTTTGATTTCTTTTTTGATTTCTTCTGTGATTTGTTGGTTATTCAGAAGTGTGTTGTTCAACCTCCATATGTTGGAATTTTTAATAGTTTTTCTCCTGTAATTGAGATCTAATCTTAATGCATTATGGTCAGAAAAGATGCTTGGAATGATTTCGATTTTTTTTGAATTTATCAAGTTTAGATTTATGGCCCAGGATGTGATCTATCCTGGAGAAGGTTCCATGAGTACTTGAAAAAAAGGTGAAATTCATTGTTTTGGGGTGAAATGTCCTATAGATATCAATTAGGTCTAACTGATCTAATGTATCATTTAAAGTTTGCGTTTCTTTGTTAATTTTGTGTTTAGTTGATCTGTCCATAGGTGTGAGTGGGGTATTAAAGTCTCCCACTATTATTGTGTTATTGTTGATTTCCCCTTTCATACTTGTTAGCATTTGTCTTACATATTGCGGTGCTCTTATATTGGGTGCATATATATTTATAATTGTTATATCTTCTTCTTGGATTGTTCCTTTGATCATTATGTAGTGGCCTTCTTTGTCTCTTTTCACAGCCTTTGTTTTAAAGTCTATTTTATCGGATATGAGTATTGCCACTCCTGCTTTCTTTTGGTCTCTATTTGCGTGGTATATCTTTTTCCAGCCCTTCACTTTCAGTCTGTATGTGTCCCTTGTTTTGAGGTGGGTCTCTTGTAAGCAGCATATAGAGGGGTCTTGTTTTTGTATCCATTCGGCCAGTCTTTGTCTTTTGGTTGGGGCGTTCAACCCATTTACGTTTAAGGTAATTATTGATAAGTATGATCCCATTACCATTTACTTTATTGTTTTGGGTTCGGGTTTATACACCCTTTTCATGTTTCCTGTCTAGAGAATATCCTTTAGAATTTGTTGGAGAGCTGGTTTGGTGATGCTGAATTCTCTCAGCTTTTGCTTGTCTGTAAAGCTTTTGATTTCTCCTTCGTATTTGAATGAGATCCTTGCTGGATACAGTAATCTGGGCTGTAGGTTATTGTCTTTCATCACTTTAAGTATGTCTTGCCATTCCCTCCTGGCCTGAAGAGTTTCTATTGAAAGATCAGCTGTTATCCTTATGGGAATCCCCTTGTGTGTTATTTGTTGTTTTTCCCTTGCTGCTTTTAATATTTGTTCTTTGTGTTTGATCTTTGTTAATTTGATTAATATGTGTCTTGGGGTGTTTCGCCTTGGGTTTATCCTATTTGGAACTCTCTGTGTTTCTTGGACTTGGGTGGTTATTTCCTTCCCCATTTTACGGAAGTTTTCAACTATTATCTCCTCAAGGATTTTCTCATGATCTTTCTTTCTGTCTTCTTCTTCTGGGACTCCTATAATTCGAATGTTGGAGCGTTTCATATTGTCCTGGAGGTCTCTGAGATTGTCCTCATTTCTTTTAATTCGTTTTTCCTGTTTCCTCTCTGATTCATTTATTTCTACCATTCTATCTTCTATTTCACTAATCCTATCTTCTGCCTCCGTTATTCTACTATTTGTTGCCTCCAGAGTGTTTCTGATCTCATTTATTGCGTTATTCATTATATTTTGACTCTTTTTTATTTCTTCTAGGTCCTTGTTAAACCTTTCTTGCATCTTCTCAATCCTTGTCTCTAGGCTATTTATCTGTGATTCCATTTTGATTTCAAGATTTTGGATCATTTTCACTATCAATATTCGGAATTCCTTCTCCGGTAGATTCCCTACTTCTTCCTCTTTTGTTTGGTTTGGTGGGCAACTCTCCTGTTCCTTTACCTGCTGAGTATTCCTCTGTCTCTTCATCTTGGTTATATTGCTGCGTTTGGGGTGGCCTTTTTATATTCTGGAAATTTGTGGAGTTCTCTTTATTATGGAGCTTCCTCACTTTGGGTGGGGCTCTATCAGTGGCTTGTCAAGGTTTCCTGGTTAGGGAGGCTTGTGTTGGAGTTTTGGTGGGTGGAGCTGGGTTTCTTCTCTCTGGAGTGCAGTGGAGTGACCCGTAATGGGTTATGAGACATCAAAGGTTTTGGGATAATTTTGAGCTGCCTGTATATTGAAGCTCAGGGGAGTGTTCCTGTGTTGCTGGAGAATTTGTGTGGTATGTCTTGTTTTGGAACTTGTTGGCCCTTGGGTGGAGCTTGGTTTCGGTGTAGGTATGAAGGCATTTGATGAGCTCCTATTGCTTAATGTTCCCTGAATTCAAGAGTTCTCTAATGTTTTCAGGCTTTGGATTTAAGCTTCCTGCTTCTGGTTTTCAGTTTTATTTTTACAGTAGCCTCTAGACTTCTCCATCTATACAGCACCGATGATAAAACATCTAGGTTAAAGATGAAAAGTTTCTCCACATTGAGGGACACTCAGAGAGGTTCACTGAGTTACAAGGAGAAGAGAAGATGGAGGGGGTAGTTAAAGGGAACTGGAATGAGATGCAGTGAGATCAAAAGAGGAGAGAGCAAGCTAGCCAGTAGTCACTTCCTTATGTGCGCTCTATAGTCTGGACTGCTCAGAGGTATTTACAGAGTTATATGGGGAAGAGGAGAGGGAGGAAGTAGACAGAGGTGACCAGGAGGATAAGAGAGAGGAATGAGTAGGAGAGAGACAAATCCTGCCAGTAACCAGTTCCTTAGGTGTTCTCCACCGTCTGGAACACACAGAGATTCACAGAGTTGGATAGAGGAGAGATGGGGGAGAAAAGAGACAGAGGCCACCTGGTGGAGAAAAAGGAGAGTCCAGAGGAGGAGAGAGTGGTCAAGCCAGTAATCTCGCTCTCAGGTAAACTTGGGTAGTGAAGTTTGGGTTCTTAAATGTACAAAATTGACAACAATAACCTAAGAACAAAGATTAAAAACCTAGAGTAGAGGTTGGATTTTCAAAGATACAATATTAAAGAAAAGCAGAAGGAAAAAGGAAGAAAGAAAAAAAAGAATTATTAAAAAACAAACAAACAAAACAAACAAAGAAAACCAACAACCATCCAAAGACTATATATGGTGTTTGCCTTAAAAAAAAAAATCTTTTGTTTTTAAAATAGTAATAATAGGTTATAGAAATAAAAATTAGAGGAGAAATAGAAGACTTAACAATTTAAAACAGTTAGAAAAAAAAAGAAAAAAGAAAACAAAAAACAAAAAAGCAAAAAAAAAAAAAAAAAAAGGAATGATTTTAAAAATGGTGAAAATATATCTAGCCCTTCTCTGATGTTATGGGCCATGTGGGCTCACTTCCAAGGTGGTTCCCTCTGTTTAACTTCTTCTGTTTGCTGGTTTTTTAGGCTCACTAGTTCAGTCGCGCTGTGGGGAGGGGGGCTGCTGCAAACAAACAGCACTGTCGTGTGCACACAGTATCTCTGCCCCGCTTGACCTGTCCTTTTTCGCGGCGCACAAACCGCTCCGGCTCTACGATGCTCAGCCGGGAACCATCTGGGGCCGGCCCTAGGCTGCGTGCACTTCCCCGGTCCAAGTCGCTCAGGTTCGGCGCTCAGGCAGCCCTCAGAGGTGCAAATTTGGCTGGGACTGCGCTTTGTGCCCTTCCCAGGTCCGAGTAGCTCAGGAGTTTGGCGAGCGCGAGCGCGATCACCTTTTCTGCCGCTGCTGCTCAGCTTTCTGGGTGGACCGCTGGCGCACCCCGTGAGGCAGATTGTGACTGTCCAGCACCCCCAGAAGTCTTAGCAAAGGAGCCTGCTTGCAGTTAGGTAAGTAAAGTCTCTCTGGGTCTGCAATTGCCCCTTTCCAGTCTTTACGGCTCTGGCTGCCTGTCCCCGGCGGGGGATGGTCTGCAGCCGGCTTTTTCCGTTCCGTCCTTTGTTCTGTGCTCGGTCCTGGCGGTGTCTTATGTTCGAGCTTTTCGGGTGGTAGCTATCCCACAGTCTGGTTTGCTAGCCCAAGTTAGATCGTTCTGGTTGCGCGTGGGGTGTTCCTGCCCGATTCTTACAAAGCTCTGCAGCCCACGCCTCCCGCGCGTCCCTGCCCTGCCCCCACTTCCCAATGGCGGATGCAGGCGTCTGTGCTGCTTTTCCGCTGGGGGAGTTACTGTTGGGCTTATAATATGTTGGTTTTAATTATTTATCTATTTTTCCTTCCTGTTATGTTGCCCTCTGTGTTTCCAAGGCTCGCCACAGACTCGGCAGGGAGAGTGTTTCCTGCTGTTTGGAAACCTCTCTTCTTAAAATTCCCTTCCCGGGACGGGCTTCCCTTCCCGGGACGGAGCTCCCTCCCCACCTCCTTTGTCTCCTTTTTCATCTTTTATATTTTTTCCTACCTGTTTTTGAAGACAATGGTCTGCTTTTCTGGTTGCCTGATGTCCTCTGCCAACCTACAGAAGTTGTTTTGTGGAGTTTGCTCGGCGTTGAAATGTTCTTTTGAGGAATTTGTGAGGGAGAAAGTGATCTTCCCGTCCTATTCCTCCGCCATCTTTCCCTCTCCCCAGCTTTCAATTTTTAAGCACTGATTATGATGTTAGCCATAGCCTCCTTATATATGAAAATTATTATGTTGAGGTAGTTTGGCCTTGTACTCCTAGTTCATTGAGACTGAATAATGAAAAGGTCTTAAATTTGTATAATGTTTTTCTGCATCAGTTGAGACATTCATGTTGCTTTTGTCTTTTATTCTGCTAATGTGCTGCATTACACTGCAGGCCTTGTGATCTTATATTGATTCCAAATATATAAGGTTGCAAATGCAGCATCTTTGATTGTGTCTCAGGTTTTGTTCCAGATAATGGGTATTTTCCTTTAACTATTTTTTCCTCAATAAAAAACATTTTGTCAATTTTATTTGTCATTTTGAAGACCAAATTCTGACCTTGCTGATCTTCTCTATTGAATGGTTATTTTCTTTTTCATTAAATGGCTTCCTTGGTGTCTCAGACAGTACAGAATCTGCCTGAAATGCAGGAGACCTCGGTTTGACCCCTGGGTTGGGAAGATCTCCTGGAGAAGAGAATGGCAATCCACTCTAGTATTCTTGCCTTGAGAATTCCATGGACAAAGGAGCCTGGACATGGGGTCTCAAAGAGTCAGTCACAACTGATACTTCTCTTAATTTTATTATTTGTTTTCTACTTTATTTGGTATAATTCTAATGGTATTTATCTAGTTTTAAACATATATCCATATATTATAATTTTGTGATGAAATTGCTTCTGTAATATATACAATTAAGGTGAAAATTTTCCTTTTAAATTCCAATTGAACTGATTGTCATAATCTTTAATATAGCTTGTTTTCATTCTGTGAAGACTACTCTCTGGTATCCACTGTGATTTCTTCTTTTAAACGTGGATTTAGATTTTTTTTTTAATTTCCATACATATGAGGTTTTTCTAGCTATCTTTATGCTATTTATTTTTAGTTCAATTTCACTGAGGTCAGAGAACACGCTTTTTTTTAAATTGAAACTTGCAATATAGCTCATTATATGGTCAATTTTTAATATTTTATGATTTAAAAGGTTGTACTATTTATTAGTTGGACATAGTGTTACATAGATGTCTACTAGATCAAGGTTATTAATTGTGCTATATAAAACTTTTTCTATATTCTTTATGACTTGTTTAACTTTTGACCTATCAATTTAGAGAAATATGCTATAATATCCTATTATGACTGTGGATTTCATCTGCATACTGTTGTTCTGTAAGTTTGTGCATTATATATTTTGAGGCTATGTAATCAAGTGTTACATAATACCATAGTGTTGGTTTCCTAGTGAAAGCAAAACTTTCATTATAGTAATTCTTTCTGTCCCTTTATAGATTACTTTTGATAGCAGTATAACATTATATTTACTCTTTTGATTAGTATTCAGTAATATAACCTATTTCACCCTTTTGATTTAACCTTTTTATATACTTATGTTTAAAACTATTCCTGGTATAAACTAAATATAGTTGAACTTTTCAATCCATTCTAAGAAATTTAGTCTTTTAACAGGGATGCTTAGCCTATTTACATTTAATATATATTTAATTTACATTTTAGCACATATTGGACTCATATATAACATTTATTTTATACTGCTTCAGCTTATTTTCTTTTTTCCTTTTTTATTTTCTTTGAAAATTTTTTTTTACTTCTTGCTACATTATTCTTTCCATTAGTTTAAATAATACATACTCCATTTCCATTCTTCTAGTGGCTTCTCTAGAAATTATTGTGTGCATATTTAACTTATTCAGTTCTAAAGGGGATCAATATATCTTCCCTTCTTCTAGATGATATGAAAGATGCAGAACACATTAATTACTTTGTCATCCACTCAGTTTGTATTTTCCTTCAGTTGTGAAAAATACAATCATTGAGCATATTCTTCTAGGCTGTGTATTAATTTATTTTGCCACATTGAAAATATCACTCTACTGGCTTTTGGCTTCCATTGCTGCTATTGAGAAGTCAACTGTTAATTCAAACATTGCCTTTCTTCATGAATATATTTTGCCTTTAAAGGTTTCCTATACTTTTTTATCTTTTGTGATCTATACTTTCATTATGCTATACTGAGTGTTTAATTTTTCTCTTTCTTGGGATTTCTAAGGTTTCTTAAGTCTTATTTTTTTATTAGTATCTTTAATTAGTTTTGGAAAACTAGGCTATTATGTCCTTAAATTCTGCCTCTGGCTTTTTATCTTACTCCTCCATTAGCCTCATTAAATGATAACTCCCCTTTCAAAGATCTGATGAAGAACATTATTCATAACTCTGAGTTGGCCTTTAAATGCAACACAAACAGACCTACTGTGGAAGAGGACAAAACAGAAGCAAAGTGTAAGAGTGACTCCTAATTGACCATCCTACATTTAATTCTGATGATAGGATAAGGACCTGGACTCAAAAGGAAAAAAAAAATATGGCCACAGCTTCACTTATCTCTCCAGGCAGACTATGAAGAAAAAGCCAGTGGTGGAAAGGGCCATTGATAATTCTTATAGATGTTTAGGTGAAGAGGGTGCGTAGAAACTGAGTAATATGTTTTCTGATCAAAGGAGGAACAGCATAATAGTAGTTTCTGAGACTGAAAAAAAAGCAGAAGTATGAATTGCTTTTTAGGGGGTTGCTGAATGTGGTTGTGGTGGTGGTGGTTAAGTTGCGAAGTCATGTCCGACACTTAACAGCCCCATGGACTGTATCTCGCCAGGCTCCTCTATTCGTAGGATTAGTTCCTGAGATGATTGAAAGCAGAAGTATGAATTGCTTTTTAGAGCATTTCCAAGTGTGGTCCTAGCTATTGGCAACTGAGGCTGATTCACTAGCAAAGATATTAAAATATGTTCTAATAAAAACCAATCACATTCTTATATTTCATTAATCACCTTTGCAGTTATACCAAAATGGCTGAATTTTAATAATATTGCATCCACTTATTTTACATTTAAGACCTACAGACTTCAGATAATTTACAAAATATTTTATGTCAAAAGGAGAAAGTCTCACTCTAAAGTTCCTGATGTAAGGGTAACATGGTTTTCAAAATGAAATTTTCTGTGTAAAGAAAAAATAACGTTAGGGACATGAAGCTATCAAAGTGTAATATTGACACATACTCGCTATAATAATTTTTTGAGTATACTAGGGCAAAAGACAAACTATCAAGAGGTAGAAGAAACAGCAGTGAGAAAATAAACATATAAAACTTATTGGTAAGATTCATTCACTAGGATGCTTACTGTAAACACAGTAACAGTCATGAGCTAAACTGCTAATAATTACAGATGGGAAATGGAGGGTGTGTGTGTGGGGGGTGTTTTGTTGTCTGTGTATGTGTCTGTTTCTATACCACTGTGAATCGTGGTTTGGGGTGAAGGAGTTCTACAAACTATTAACTGATTCCTGAAGTTCATCCTGATGACTGCTGAATTTTGTAAAATAAGTTGCATATCTATTGGTCATATGTTTTTTCTTCCTTTATCTAATGTAATCAATTACATTTTAAATTTTTTAATCAATTTATTTCAGTTGGAAGCTAACTACTTTAAAATACTGTGGTAATTTTTGCCTAAACATTGACATGAATCAGCCATAGGTGTATATGTATCCCTCCATCCCAAACACACCTCCCACCTCCTTCTCCATCTCATTTCTCTGGGTTGTCCCAGTACACCGACTTTGAGTGCCCTGTTTGCTACATCAAATTTTGACCAGCCATCTATTTCACATATGGTAATATAGATGTTTCAAAGCTATTCTCTCAAATTATCCCACCCTCACCTTCTCCCACGGAGTCCAAAAGTCGGTCTTTTATATCTGTGTCTCTTTTGCTGTCTTGCATATAGGGTTGTCATTACCATCATTCTAGATTTTGTATATATGTGTTAATATACTGTATTGGCGTTTTTCTTTCTGAGTTACTTCACTCTGTATAATAGGCTCCAGTTTCATCCATCTCATTACAACTAACTCAAATGTGTTTTTTTAATAGCTGAGTAATTCACCTTGCTTATTAAACATATATGCAGAGTACATCATGAGAAATGCTCGGCTGGAAGAAGCACAAGCTGGAATCAAGATTGCCAGGGGAAACATCAATAACCTCAGATATGCAGATGACACCACCCTTATGGCAGAAAGTGAAGAGGAACTAAAAAGCCTCTTGATGAGAGTGAAAGAGGAGAGTGGAAAAAGTTGGCTTAAAGCTCAACGTTCAGAAAACTAAGATCATGACATCTAGTCCCATCACTTTATGGGAAATAGATGGGGAAACAGTGGAAACAGTGTCAGACTTTATTTTTCTGGGCTCCAAAATCACTGCAGATGGTGACTGCAGCCATGAAATTAAAAGACGCTTACTCCATGGAAGGAAAGTTATGACAAACCTAGATAGCATATTGAAAAGCAGAGACATTACTTTGCCCACAAAGGTCTGTCTAATCAAGGCTATGGTTTTTCCAGTAGTCATGTGTGGATGTGAGAGATGGACTGTAAATAAAGCTGAGCGTCGAAGAATTGATGCTTTTGAACTGTGATGTTGGAGAAGACTCTTGAGAGTCCCTTGGACTGCAAGGAGATCCAACCAGTCCATTCTAAAGGAGATCAGTCCTGGGTGTTCATTGGAAGGACTGATGCTGAAGCTGAAACTCCAATACTTTGGCCACCTGATGCAAAGAGCTGACTCACTGGAAAAGACCCTGATGCTGGGAAAGATTGAGGGCAGGAGGAGAAGGGGACGACAGAGGATGAGATGGTTGGATGGCATTACTGACTCAATGGATATGGGTTTGGGTAGACTCTGGCAGTTGGTGATGGACAGGGAGGCCTGGTGTGTTGTGATTCATTGGGTCACAAAGAGTCAGAAACGACTGAGCAACTGAAGTGAACTGAACTGAATATTCCATTGTGTATATCTACATACACATATGCTTTCTAATCCATTCCTCTGCTGATGGACATCTAGGTTGCTTCCATGTCCTGGCTATTATAAACAGTGCTGCGATGAATATTGGGGTACATGTGTCTCTTTCAGTTCTGGTTTCCTCAGTGTGTATGCCCTGCAGTGGGATAGCTTGGGCATATGGCAGTTCTATTTACAGTTTTTTATGGAATCTCCACACTGTTCTCTATAGTGGCTGTACTAGTTTGCCTTCCCACCAGCAGTGTTAGAGGGTCCCCTTTTCTCCACAACCTCTCCAGGATGTATTGTTTAGACATTTTGATAGCAGCTATTCTGACTGGCATGAGATGGTACCTAACTGTAGTTTTGATTTGCATTTCTCCGATAATAAGTGATGACGAGCATCATTTTATGTGTTTGTTAGCCATCTGTATGTCTCCTTTGGAGAAATATCTGTTTAGTTCTTTGGCCCATTTTTTGATTGGGTCATTTATTTTTCTGGAATTGAGCTGCAGGAGCTGCTTGTATATTTTTAAGATTAATTCTTTATCAGTTGCGTTTTTTGCTATTATTTTCTCCCATTCTGAAAGCTGTCTTTTCACCTTGCTTATAGATTCTTTCACTGTGCAAAAGCTTTTAAGTTTAATTAGCTCCCATTTGTTTATTTTTGGATTTATGTCCATTACTCTGGGAGGTGTGTCATAGAGGATCTTCCTGTGATTTATGTCAGAGTGTGTTCTGCCCATGTTTTCCTCTAGGAGTTTTATAGTTTCTGGTCTTACATTTAGATCTTTAATCCAGTTTGAGTTCACTTTTGTGTATGGTATTAGAAAGTGTTCTAGTTTCATTCTTTTACAGGTGGCTGACCAGTTTTCCCAGCACCACTTGTTAAAGAGATTGTCTTTTTTCCATTGTATATTTTGCCTTTGTCAAAGATAAGGTGTCCATAGGTGCATGGATTTATCTCTGAGCTTTTTATTTTGTTCCATTGATCTATATTTCTGTTTTGTGCCAGTACCATATAGTCTTGAGGACTAGCTTTATAGTATAGTCTGATGTCAGGCAGGTTGATTCTTCCAGTTCCCTTCTTTCTCAAGATTCCTTTGGCTAGTCAAGGTATTTTGTGTGTGTGTGTGTATTCTGTGTTTCCATACAAACTGTGAAATTATTTGTTCTAGTTCTGTGAAAAATACCATTGGTAGCTTGACAGGGATTGCACTGAATCTATAGATTGCTTTGGGTATCATATTCATTTTCACTACATTGATTCTTCTGATCCATGAACATGGTGTGTTTCTCCATCTATTTGTGTCATCTTTGATTTCTTTCATCAGTATTTTATAGTTTTCTATATATAGGTCTTTTGTTTATTTAGGTAGATTTATTCTTAAGTATTTTATTCTTTTGTTGCAATGGTGAATGGAATTGTTTCCTTAATTTCTGTCTTCTCATTGTTAGTGTATAGGAATGCAAGGGATTTCTGTGTATTAATTTTATAATGCTGCAACTTTACTATATTCATTGATTAGCTCTAGTAATTTTCTGGTGGAGTCTTTAGGGTTTTCTATGTAGATGATCATGTCATCTGTAAACAGTGAGAGTTTTACTTTTTTCCCAATATGGATTCCTTTTATTTGTTTTTCTTCTCTGATTGCTGTGACTAAAACTTCCAAAACTATGTTGAATAGTAGTGTGAGAGTGGGCACCCTTGTCTTGGTCCTAACTTTAGGGGAAATGCTTTCACTTTTTGCCATTGAGGATAATGTTTGCTGTGGGTTTATCATATATGGCTTTTATTATGTTGAGGTATGGTCTTTCTATGCCCGCTTTCTGGAGAGTTTTGATCACAAATGGGTGTTGAATTTTGTGTAAGGCTTTCCCTTATCTATTGAGATAATCATATAATTTTTACTTTTAGTTTGTTAATGTGGTGTATTACATTTACTGATTTGCAAATACTGAAGAATTCTTGCATCGCTGGGATAAAGCCCACTTGGTCATGGTGTATGATCTTTTTAATATGTTGTTGGATTCTGTTAGCAAGAACTTTGTTGAGGAATTTTGCATTTATGTTCATCAGTGATATTGGCCTGAAGTTTGCTTTTTTGTGGCATCTCTGTCCGGTTTTGGTTTTAGGGGGATGGTGGCCTCAAAGAATGAGTTTGGGAGTTTACCTTCCTCTGCAATTTTCTGGAAGAGTTTGAGTAGGATTGGTGTTAGCTCTTCTCTAAATTTTTGGTAGAATTCACCTGTGTGGCCATCTGGACCTGGGCTTTTGATTGTTGGAAAATATTTGATTACAGTTTCTATTTTTCATGCTTGAGATGGTTCTGTTTAGATTTTCTATTTCTTCCTAGCTCATTTTTGGAAGGTTATACTTTTCTAAGAATTCCTCTATTTCTTCCAAGTTGTCCATTTTATTGGCATATAGTTGCTGATAGTAGTCTCTTATGATCCTTTGTATTTCTGTGTTGTCTGCTTGAATTCTCCATTTTCATTTCTAATTTGGTGATTTGATTCTTCTCCCTTTTTTTCTTGATGAGTCTGGCTAATGGTTTGTCTATCTATTTTCTCAAAGAACAAACTTTTAGTTTTGTTGATTCTTGCTACAGTTCTCCTTTGTTTCTTTATCATTTATTTCTATTCTGATTTTTATGATTTCTTTCCTTCTACAAACTTTGGGATTCTTCAATTCTTCATTTTCTAGTTGCTTTAGGTGTGAAGTTAGGTTATTTATTTGATTTTTCTCTGTTTCTTGAGATAAGCAGTATTGCTATGAACCTTCCTCTTAGCACTGCTTTTACTGAATCCCATAAGTTTTGGGTTGTAGTTTTCATTGTCATTTATTTCCATGCATATTTTGATTTCCTTTTCAATTTCTTCTGTGATTTGTTGGTTGTCCAGAAGTGTGTTGTTTAACCTCCATATGTTTGTATTTTAATAGCTTTTTCCTTGTAGTTGACATCTAATCTTACCGCAGTGTGATCAGAAAAGATGCTTGAAGTGATTTTAGTTTTTTTTAATTTACCAAGGCTAGATTTATGGCCCAGGATGTGATATATCCTAGAGAAGGTTCCGTGTGCACTTGAGAAAAAGGTGAAATTCATTGTTTTGGGGTGAAATGTCCTATAGATATCAATTAGGTCTAACTGATCCAGTGTATAATTTAAACGTTGTGTTTCCTTGCTAATTTTCAGTTTGGTTGATCTATCCATAGCTGTGAGTGGAGTATTAAAATCTACCACTATTACTGTGTTACTGTTGATTTTGCCTTTCATACTTATTAGCATTTGCCTTATGCATTGAAGTGCTCCTATGTGGAGTGAACATATATTTATAATTGTTATATCTTCTTCTTGGATTGATCCTTTGATCATTATGTAGTGTCCTTCTTTGTCTCTTTTCACAGTCTTTATTTCAAAGTCTATTTTATCTGATATGTGTACTGCTACTCCTGCTTTCTTTTGGTCTCCATTTGCTTGAAATATCTTTTTCCAGCCCGTCACTTTCAGTCTGTATGTGTCCCTAGGTTTAAGGCGGGTCTCTTGTTGACAGCATATATAGGGGTCTTGTTTTTGTATCCATTCAGCCAGTCTTTGTCTTTTGGTTGGGCCATTCAACCCATTTACATTTAAAATAATTATTGATGAGTATGATCCAGTTACCATTTACTTATTGTTATTTGTTTGATTTTAAAAATCTTTTCTGTGTTTCCTGTCTAGAGAAGATCCTTTAGCATTTGTTGGAGAGCTGGTTTGGTGGTGCTGAATTCTGTCAGCTTTTGCTTGTCTGTAAAACTTTTGATTTCTCCTTCATATCTGAATGAGATCCTTGCTGGGTACAGTAATCTGGGTTGTAGGTTTTTCTCTTTCATCACTTTATGTGTGTCCTGTCATTCCCTTCTGGCCTGAAGAGTTTCTATTGAAAGATTAGCTGTTATCCTAATGGGGATCCCCTTGTGTATTATTTATTGCTTTTCCTTTGCTGCTTTTAATATTTGCTCTTTGTTTTTGATCTTCATTTATTTGATTAATATGTGTCTTCAGGTGTTTCAGCTTGGGTTTATCCTGTTTGGGACTCTCTGGGTTTCTTGGACTTGGGTGGCTATTTCCTTCCCCATTTTAGGGAAATTTTCAGCGGTTATCTCCTCAAGTATTTTATCATCCCCTTTCTTTTTGTCTTCTTCTTCTGGGACACCTATGATTCAAATGTTGGTGTGTTTAACATGTTCCAGCGGTCTCTGAGGTTGTTCTTTTTATTATTTTTTCTTTTTTCCTCTCTGCTTCATCTATTTCCACCATTCTGTTTTCCACCATACTTTATCTTCTCTGCTGCTTCAGTTATTCTACTGTTATTATTGCATTATTCATTACTGATTGACTATTTCTTCTAGGTCCTTGTTAAACATTTCTTGCATCTTCTCAATACTTATCTCTAATCTATTTATCTGTAACTGCATTTTGTTTTCAAGATATTAGTTCATTTTTACTATCATTATCTTGAATTATTTTTCAGGTAGACTCCCTATCTCCTCCTCTTTTATTTGGTTTGGTGGCTATTTATCATGTTCCTTTACCTGCTGAATATTCTCTGCCTTTTCATTTTGTTTTGGTTGCTGTGTTTGGGGTGCCCTTTCTGTAGGCTGGAAGTTCATGGTTCCTCTTTATTGTGGAGCCTGCTCCCTGTGAGTGGGGTTAGACTAGTGGTTTGTCAAGGTTTCCTGGTTGGGGGAACTTGTGTCTGTGTTCTAGTGGGTGTAGCTGGATCTCTTCTCTCTGGAGTGCAATGATTTGTCCAGTAGTGCATTTTGGGGTGTCTATGGGTTTGGCATGGCTTTGGGAAGTCTGTTTTTTAGTGCTCAGGACTATGTTCCTGCTCTGCTGGAGAATTAGTATGGTATGTCTTCCACTGGAACTTATTGGCTCTTGAGGGGGGCTTGGTTTCAGTGTAGGTAAGGAGTCTTTTGGGTGCGCTCTTGTCTATAGATGTTTCCTTGAATCAGGCATTCTCTGATGTTCTCAAGTTTTGGAGTTAAGCCTCCTGCCTCTGGCTTTCAGTCCTTCTCTTACAGTAGCCTCAAGACTTCTCCATCCTTACAGCACAGATGATAAAACATCTAGATTAATGGTGAAAATTTTCTCTACAACAAGGGACACCCAGAGAGATTTACAGAGTTACACAGAGAAGAGAAGAGTGAGGAGGAAGATAGCGGTGACCAGGAGGAGAAAAGGGGGAGTCAAAAGGGGAAAGAGCAATCTAGCCAGTAATAAATTCCCTAAGTGTTCTCCACAGCCTGGAACACCCAGAGAGATTCACAGAGTTAAGTAGAGAAGAGAAGGGAGAGTGAGAGATAGAGGTGACCTGGGGAAGAAAAGGGAGTATCAAAAGGGAAAAGGGCAATCAAGCCAGTAACCACACCCCTTAGTGAAAATGGATACTGAAGACTAGATTCTTAAATGTACAAAATTGATAACAAATACCAAAAAGCAAAGATTAAAAATCTAGAGTAGAGATTAGACTCTCAAAAATACAATATTAAAAATACAAAACTGGGCCTGAATGCCCCCAAGTTCTTACCCTAAGCACCGATGATGCAGCCCACACCTCTCTGCCAAGCCCCTGCTCTCTGGTGGGGGACGTAAGCATCTGGGCTACTTCTCCATGGGAAGCTGTGGTTACGAGTGTATTCTATGGTTTTGTTTTGTTTTGTTTTGTTTTCCTCCCAGTTATGTTGCCCTCTGAGGTTCCAAAACTCCCCCATAGACCCACCTGTGAGAGAGTTCTTGAAAGTGAAAGTGAACGTGAAGTTACTCAGTCGTGTCCGACTCTTTGTGACCTCATAGACTGTAGCCTACCAAGCTCCTCTGTCCATGGGATTCTCCAGGCAAGAGTACTAGAGTGGGTTGCCATTTCCTTCTCCAGGGGATCTTCCCAACCCAGGGATCGAACTTGGGTTTCCTGCATTGGAGGCAGACACTTTAACCTCTACGCCACCAGGGATATGGAAACTTCTCCTCCTTCACAGTTCCCTCCTTTAGGAGGACGAGTCTCCATCTCTAACACCATGTCTCTCTTTTGGTCTTTTATATTTTGCCCTACCTCCTTTTGAAGAGAATGGGCTGCCTTTCTTGGTGCCTGGTGTCCTCTGCTAGTGTTCAGAAGTTGTTTTGTAGAAGTTGATCAGCATTCAAATGATTTTTTGATGAATTTGTGGGGGAGAAAGTGGTCTCCCCGTCCTATTTCTCCACCATCTTAGGATCGCCTCTCCATTATTTTAAAACAACCTTACTTTTGAGGAACAATCTGTATGTTAAAGCCTTTCAGGAAAAAACACTTCAAGACACAGTGTTCCAACAAGGAAATTCCTCTAAATATACGTGAGAGAAAAAATGAAAATCTTACCCAAAAAAATATTCCACAGATTAGAAAATCTGTTACTTCCTAATTCACTGTATGAGACAAGCAAAACCTTGATTCTAAACCCAGCATTATATATAAGAAAAGAAAATTACATGGAAACAAAAGTCCTTAACTTGCTCAAAGCAAAGAAAATCAAGAAATAACCCCCAAAGATAATGTGTTACAACCAAGCATGGCTGTATTTTAATGAGATTTAGAGCAACCGTGAAAATTACCATACAATTTTTCCTACTTGATCTATCAATTTTCTCTCTAAAGGGATCAATTTGTTAAATTCAGTTTATCTAGGAATAGTATCCAATTTATCTAAATATCCAAATTTATTACATAGAAGTCTGCAAAGTAGTCTGTTGTGACTTCTTTACAGTATTTATTTCAGTGCTTCCTTCCCCCATATCCTTTTCCCACATTTGCGATTTCTCTCTCAACCCCACATTTTTTCTTGGATTAGGTTACTTAGTAATTTGTCTATATTGATTATTATATTTTAAAAGCAAGATTTTACTATTTGAATCTATTGTTTTTCTCTTCATTGTTTTATTTATTTCTGATATTTTTGGTATTACTCATACTTTATTGCAGTTTATTTGTTATTTTATTTCCAAACTTTGGGCTTCTCTCATAGCTCAGTTGGTAAAGATTCTGCCCACAATGCAGGAGACCTTGGTTAGATTCCTGGGTTGGGAAGATCTCCGGGAGAAGAGAAAGGCTATCCATTCCAGAAATGACTGAGCATCTTTCCCATTCCAGACTTTTGATTTTAATTCATTTATTTTCATTTTTTTCATCTTTATTGTTAAGGTATTAAAGACCATGAAAATTCTTCTGATCAGTTGTGTAAATATGCCCCATCAGTTTTATTATGGAATATTTTAAATGTTGTTAATTTTTGGAAATTTCAGAATTTTGATTGGTGTTTCTCCTATCACAAATTAGTTGCTTAAGAGTTAATTCCTTCTTCATTCACCATGGAATTATCTATTTATTTTATTAATTAACTTATTATATTGTGTTCAGAAAGTGTTCTCTTAATAATTTTACTTTATGAGACTGATATTCGTATTATAAGATAATACTGAGAAATACTTCTAAATCTTCCATGTGCTCTGGAGAAGAAACTACTCTTGCCATTATCAGGGTAAAGTTTGATATATACCCATAAGATCTACCATACTGTTTATGTTGCTTAGATATTTCATTACCCTCCTCTACTCCCATGTTTTCTAGTCTACTTGTCATGTCTTGCCTACATCTTAACTGGGTTAAATTTCTAGTTATTACTATATATCTATCTATGTGTCCATTCACCTCTTATAGTTGTATTTTGTAAAGGTGGTTGTGTCACTTGGTACACAGATATGCATAATGGTAATAATTCTTTATTATAACCTAAGGGTTATAGCCTTTTTTAAAAAATGCCCTTTCTTAGAAAAATTGTCAAATATGTAGAAATTAAATAACACACTCCTAAGCAACCAATGGGTCAAAGATGAAGTCAAAAGAAAAAATAGAAAACATCTTATTAAAATGAAAACACAACTTTCCACAACTTATGAGATACAGTAAAAGCAATACTAAGAAGAAATTTTATAGCAGTAAGCACAAACAAAAAATAAGAAATATCTCAAGCAACAAAACCTAACTTTAAACTCAAAAATTATAAAAGAAAAAAACCCAAATTTAGCAGAAAGAAAGAAATAATAAATATTAAAGAATCTCTATAAACAAAACAGAAAAACAATTGAAAATATTACTAAAACAAGAGCTGATTTTCAGAAACAGTGGAAACAATGTCAGACTTTATTTTTTTGGACTCCAAAATCACTGCAGATGGTGACTGCAGCCATGAAATTAAAAGACACTTACTCCTTGGAAGAAAAGTTATGACCAACCTAGATAGCATATTCAAAAGCAGAGACATTACTTTGCCGACTAAGGTCCATCTAGTCAAGGCTATGGTTTTTCCAGTGGTCATGTATGGATGTGAGAGTTGGACTGTGAAGAAGGCTGAGCGCTGAAGAATTGATGCTTTTGAACTGTGGTGTTGGAGAAGGCTCTTGAGAGTCCCTTGGACTGCAAGCAGATCCAACCAGTCCATTCTGAAGATCAACTCTGAGATTTCTTTTGAAGGAATGATGCTAAAGCTGAAACTCCAGTACTTTTTGACTCATTGGAAAAGACTGTGATGCTGGGAGGGACTGGGGGCAGGAGAAGAAGGGGACGACCGAGGATGAGATGGCTGGATGGCATCACTGACTCGATGAACGCGAATCTGAGTGAACTCCAGGAGTTGGTGATGGACAGGGAGGCTTGGCGTGCTGCGATTCATGGGGCCGCAAAGAGTAGGACACGACTGAGCAACTGAACTGACCTGAACTGAATAAAAGTAACAAAATTTTAACTAGACTAAAAATAACAATAAAAACAAAATCAGAATGAAAAAGACAACTGACTCCATATAAATAACAATCATAAGAGACTACTATAAATAATTACACACAAATTGGATAATCTAGAAACAAATGGAAAATTCCTTATAAATAAGACATACCGTGCCTGAATCAAGAAGTAGGAAATCTTAATACACTGATAACATGTAAGGCTATTGAAAATGAGTCAATAATCAAACACATTCCAATAAAGACAATTCTAAGAACAGATGGTTATACCAGTTAATTCTAGCAAGCATTTGAACAAGAATTAACACTTGTCCTCAAGCTTTTCCAAAAACTGAAAAGGAGGGACCAATGCCAAACTCATTTTATGAGATTAATACCAAAGTCAAATAAGGACACTGAAAAACAAAACCAAAAAAAAAAAAAAACATAAAAACTATAGGCCAACCTTTCTTATGAATATAAATGAAAAATTCCTTAGCAAAATATTAGCAAACCAAATTCAAAAGTATGTCAAAAGGATCAGATGCCATGACCAAGTGGAATTTATCCCTGGAATTCAAGGATGCTTCAATATATGCAAGTAAATAACTGTGACACACCACATTAACAGAATGAAGGATGAAAATCACATGATCATCCCAATACATGCAGATAAGGCATCTGAAAATATTCAACTCTTTCAAAATGTTCAACAAACTATGTATAGAAGGAATGTAGCTCAATAAAATAAAGGCCATATATGACAAACCCACTGCTAACATCTAATTGGGCTTCCCTGGTGGCTCAGAGGGTAAACCGTCTGCCTGCAATGCAGGAAACCTGGGTTCAATTCCTGGGTCAGGAAGATCTCCTGGAGAAGGAAATAGCAACCCACTCCAGTATTCTTGCCTGGAAAATCCCATGGATGGAGAAGCCTGGTAGGCTACAGTCCATGGGGTCACAAACATCTAATTAACGGTAAAAATAAAAAATAAAAACCTTTCATCTAAGATCAGAAGCAAGGCAAAGATGCATGAGTGAATCCAGACACTATTATTTCAGCTAAAGAATGTGCTCACCACACTGGTGTATAAAATAAACTATGTATTTAATGTATAAAAGAAAAAACACAAAACATGATGCAAAAAATAACTCCAAATATATTAAAGATCACAACAGAAGACAATGGATTAAAGATGTCTATAAAAAGCACAGTTTATGAGATAGGATTAAAGAGCTGAGAACACAATCAAGCTGTCCAATACATAATTATTTATAGTAGTGAGTTTTAAAACCTAGATGTGCCTCTAGTAGTAGAAATGTAAATAAATGCATTATTGTATATATACTGCAGTAGTTGTAAAGAATAAACCAGATCTTATTAACATGGAGATATCACCAGATAAATCAAGCCACAGAACAGAAACTAAGTGTGTGTCTGTACGTGCAAATAACCATATACAAAAAATCATGGAAAATAACTTGAGGGATACATTCCTATGGGCAAGAGAAGGGAACTGAGGAAACTTGAGAAGCGGGATTTTCCCTTTCTCCTTTTTTGTGTTTTTAATTTTTATGAGAAAAATATATTCACATATTTAAAAGGATACACAGTTTCAAAGGTGGCTCTGTGGTAAAGAATCTGCCTGCCAATGCAGGAGATACAGGAGATTTAGGTTTGATCCCTGGGTCAGGAAGATCCCCTGGAGAAAAAAATGGCAACCCACTCCAATATTCTTGCCTGGAGAATCCAGGCAGAGGAGCCTCACAGGCATCAGTTTATGGGGTAGCAAAGAATTGGACACAATTGAGTGACTGAACACACACCACACAAGCAGTGTCACATTCTCTTTCTCCAGGATTTCCCAGACTAAATTATCCTCATCTTGAAAGTATGCTTTCACACCTCAGTGTAATGACCATTTGGAGTTTTTTTCATTTCTGTGATAGACAACAACTCAAGTCGTATCTTGAAGTAGAATTTCACAAAAATTTATGTTTTATGGATACATTAAAATGCAGGGTGGTCCAGTACTTAAGATGCCATGCCCCCAGTGCAGAGGTCCAGGGTTCGATCCCTGGTCAGGGAACTAAATTCCACAAGCCACAACTAAAGATCCCACATGCTGCAACTGAGACCTGATGCAGCCAAAATTTTTTTTTTAATTTTTATTTTTACTTCATTTTGCTTTACAATACTGTATTCGTTTTGCCATACATTGACATGAGTCCACCACGGGTATACATAAGTTCCCAATCCTGAACCCCCCTCCCACCTCCCACCCCATATCATCTCTCTGGATCTTCCCCATGCCAATTTTTTTAAAAATGTGCAGGATACTTTGAGTAACATATGAACTTAGCTAGAGTAGCTTTGTACATGAAAGCACCAACTTGGGGCTTTAGTGTAATTAGTTTATAGACACAGAAGCAAATGCTCTTTACTTTTTCCATTGCAAAACATCAGCTGGCTTCTGGTTGACAAGCTGGCTTTAGTATTGACAGTGTGATTGAATTCTGCCTTCTAAATGGCACAGGCAAATCCATCTAGGAGCCATCCTACACAAATAAGGGTACAAGTAAAACTGTGCTAGGAAGACATTGGCCAAAGTAAGTATATAAACACCAAAGAAGTCGTGAGGAACATAACTGAAACATAGAGAACATAGCAGAAGTGCAGTGGTTAAATTACCAAGAAAATGAAATTATGTTATAACATTTCATATTCTTATTTTTAAAAATGTCAGAACATCACATTTAGTTTTATGATATTTTCTATTTTTATTGGAATGATTGAGGGTTCACAGAATTGGACATGTTTTATAGAAATTTCTATATCTTTAAGAATAATTAACAGGGTAATATATAACCCTGAGGAAAGGTCGATCATTAAAATACTTGATAGCTCATTCTTAATACAAAGGTTACAAGCAGCGAAAAAAATTACATTTAATCTAGGTTTATTTTATCTCATCAAGTAGCATATTTCTATTACAATGTTTTGGTATTAGTCTCAATCTTCAAATATGCATGTGACAGACTTTCTGTGTAAATATCTGCATATACTCACCTTATAATTTTTCTAAAATATATTGTTTGCACACTTACACAAACACAAAAATGCATGGTTTTATAAATGGAATTTGATCAGTATATTAAATATACTGAAATAACAAACAGATTCCAAGGAGAAACAATTGAAACAGATTTTATAATTCATTTGCTTTATAACTGCATCAGTGGCCTTGAAGGATATCCTCTGAGGGATCCTTAAAAGATAATCTAGGAAGCTTCTCACTTGACACAGTTGCCTGTCCTGCCTTTGAAGCAATTCTAATTTTTGAATTTCAGGACAAGAGCTTCTTTGCTGTAAATTCCATCTATCCATTTTGTTTCCTCCTTTTATTAATATAACAGTACAATTGACCCTTGAACAACACAGGGGTTGACCTCCACACAGTCAAAAATCTGCAAATAACTTATAGTCAGCCCTCCATATACATGGTCCAGTTCCTCTGTATCCACAGTTCCACAACTGCTGATTCAATCAACCATGGAGCATGTGAAAATGAAGTCGCTCATTCCTCCACCAGGCTCCTCTGTCCCTGGGATTCTCCAGGCAAGAATACTGGAGTGGGTTTCCATTTCCTTCCCCAGGGAATCTTCCTGACCCAGGGATCGAACCCAGGTCTCCCACATTGCAGGCAGATGCTTTAACCTCTGAGCCACCAGGGAAGCCCACGGAGCATGTAGTACTGTAGTATTTACTATTTTTTTTTAAACTCATGTATAAGACAAACCATGTAGTTCAAACCTGTGCTGTTCGTGGACAAACTGTAATTCTGAAAGTAGGGTGACCACATTCCAATGCATGTACAAAATGATCAATTGGGATAAAGTAAGAAAATATTCTAATTCACACATACACTAACACATATACGTATATACATATATAATTATTTTTACATGACAGTGGAAATAGTAGAATTAAGTGAAGTGAAGTGAAGTCGCTCAGTCATGTCTGACTCTTTGCGACCCCATGGACTGTAGCCCACCAGGCTCCTCTGTCCATGGGATTCTCCAGGCAAGAATACTGGAGTGGGTGGCCATTTCCTTCTCCAGGGGATCTCCCCAACCCAGGGATCAAACTCAGGTCTCCCGCATTGCAGGCAGACGCTTTACCCTCTGAGCCACCAGGGAAGCCTCAGGGCCTCTAAAAAATTTCACCTAAATAAAATAAAAATAACCCTGGCAAAAACTGTCAGAGTAAACTTGTTCAGAATTATGGAAATTGAACAAAGACCTGCAGTAATTGAGGAAAATTTGTTCAAGAAAACAAACTGAATCTCAATGAAAACAGGAAATGGCCAGAATCCACGTGGCCATTGTGATGACTTCAGGGCAGAGGATAAGGAGTTTTGAGAGAGCTAACTAGGAGTAGAGTTTAAAGGGAAATTATGAAATTTCCAGTGGGCAATCAAAAGAGAGATGGGGAATGACAGAATGCAATCACAACAACGAAGAAAAGCCAGAGCAACATGATCTCAAGCCAGTCTTGGGCATGCTCTGGTAGATTCTGCTGAATTAGAAAGTGCCCTCCTCAAAGCACCTTCCCCTAGAGTTCTTTGGCTTTATCACTCAGAGAAGAAAACATTAAGGCATAGAAACAAGAGACACCCATGTATAAGAACAGGAACCATTTCAGCAAACACATGGTGAACAGAGAAGAAATGGCTTCTGGTGTGCTGGTCTGCCCTTGCACCTGGAGACTGAGGACCAGTCCAGGTTGGGCCCTTGGTGATGTCACAGAGGGCCCCACCATGGCCAGAACCCATGTGGCCATTGTAATGACTTCAGGACAGAGGATAAGGAGGCTTGTGGGAATCAACTGGGAGTAGGGCTTAAAGGGAAATGGTGACATTTCCAGTGGGCAATCAAAAGAGAGGTAGGGAGTGATAGAATGCCATCTCAATGCCAGTGTACTCTTTTTGAACTTGATGCTCTACAGGGAAGGTGGGTCCGTGTTCTATTTTTATTTTTCCATTTGTTGAATCCAGACACTAGGTGAGCAGAACAGACCTGTGGGCATGTGCCCCTGTGGAGTAGACAGCCAAGTTGGAAAGAAGGATATTAAACCAGAGGCCACAAACTAGGAGCCACTAATGTGTTTTGTGCGGCCTACCCTGTTTCTAAAAATGACTGTGGTCAGTCCCTAAGTCATGTCTGACTCTTTGAGACCCCATGGACTGTAGCCCACCAGGCTCCTCTGTCCCTGGGATTTCCCAGGCCAGAATACTCGAGTGGGTTGCCATTTCCTTCTCCAGGCATAGAGGATGTTTTAGGGCAGTGAACTATTCTAGTCTGATGTTATAGTAAATGCATGATACTATATTTGTCAAAAGCCATAGAACATCACAAAACAAAAGTGAATCAATGTATGCATATTAAAAGAAAAACTTGTTGACATCAAGAATGGAATACAGATTTTGACGAAGCAATCTAATTATATTACAAATGTATGAAACCACCTCACTAAGATCCCCTGACTTAAGTAACTTTGGAAATGAACAGAATTTGCAAGACTAAAAGCAAAAGAAAAAGGCACTGTAATCTAGTTGATAGCGTTCTTTCTCATAGGGGTATAGGTTAACAATCCTGATACTGTTATACATGTATACTTGAATTGAACAAGTAAATAGATGGCACATGAGTATACATACATTTATTTCTTTGTTCTGTTAGCTGAAAGGGTCTAAAAGAAATGATACCCCCGAAATCTGAAAGAAACTATGATGTAAATCTTTGACGTAAATCCATAAGTCTTTGATTAGAAGAGCTTGTTATGCATGTTCTGAACCAGGAAATGGAAATACTAGGTCCCCAGACTCACTCAGCCTTCAAGGATGGGGTTGCCTACCATTTCCATGTCTAGTCTTGACCTCCCCCGTCTGCGTTTCTCCTTCCTCCCCCAAACCCCTCAATACACTAAGAATAACTGTAGAAAGCTCTGACTTGAGAGTAATGTGCCAAACATATTTTATCAATTTATGGGTTCATCAATACTATCAGTGTAGTCTGCTTTTCATTTTCTAATTTTAAATTTTGTAATTATTATTTTTCTACATCACATGGCATGCAAGATCTTAGTTCCCTGACCAGGGATCGAACTTATACCCCCCACCCCCCACAGTAGAAGCACAGAGTCTTAACCACTAGGCAACCAGGGAAGTTCTACCATGGGGGTTTTAATGTTTCACAAGTATAGGTCTACTTAAGGAAATGGTGGTGCATCCTACCATTGATTACAAGTGATAGTAGAGGATGATATTCTAGTTTACATCTCAGTTTTAGCTCTTTTTTCTCCTTTGAGAGACAGATGATCAGTGCCAATGATAGTCAAAGCTGCAGTTAATCTGCATGGCCTAATCTCTCCATTATGTTATTTTAGTCATCTTCATTCTAGAATATTGCATTATATTAGTGTTTTTCAAACTGCATGTGCAAATGAATCACTTGGGGGTGTTGTTAAAGTGCAGACTGCTAACTGAATAGGTTTGGTTTGGAGTCTGAGATTCTGCATTTCTTCTAATAAGTTCCCAGGAAATGCTCACTCTACAGTCTATGGACCACAAAGCAGAACCATTCTGAATAATAATTAGACATTGATCTAAAACCTGATTGTAATCTATAGGTCATTAGGCTCTAAATTTTAAAGGAACGGTCTACAGTTAGGTTGCCACATGTTCTACTAGAAGTTAACTGTCAATTAGTCTGAAGGTTGCATGTATCTTTAAAAGGCTTCTTACTGATTTCAGAGGCTTGTGCTTTTCGGCCTCTGAACTAATTAAAAAAAAAAATCACACCATCAGAAAATAGGAAATGTTGCCTGCCAACTGGGATAGGAAACTCTCAAGTTTGTATTGTATAGTTTGTAACATCTGAATACATCAAATACGATCTCTCATCATTTCATTATTTTCAGCCTTTTAAGTACTGCAAGCTAGGTTTCAACAGTACATATACTGAGAACTTCCAGATGTTCAAGCTGGATTTAGAAAAGGTAGAGGAGCCAGAAATCAAATCGCCAATGTCCGTTTGATCATAGAAAAAAGCTTCAGAATTCCAGAAAAAAAACATCTACTTCTGCTTCACTGAGCATGCTAAAGCCTTTGACTGTGTGTATCACAACAACTGTGGAAAATTCTTAAAGTGATAGGAATGCGAGACCACCTTACCTGTCTCCCAAGAAACCTGTATGCAGGACAAGAAGTAACGGAATCAGACATGGAACAATGGACTGGTTCAAAATTGCAAAATGAGTGTGACAAGGTTGTATATTTCGTCACCTCTACTAGCTTTACTGGTAGTAATGCGTCCTAAGGCCCACTTAACTTCACACTTCAGGATATCTGGCTCTAGATGAGTGACCACACAATCGTGGTTATCTGAGTCATTAAGACCTTTCTCAGATGATTCTTCTGTGTGTGTGTGTTTTTTTTCCCTACTAAATCCAATTTATCCTTGATTCATGGACCTAACATTCCAGGTTCCTATGCAATGTTGTTCTTTACAGCATTAGACTTTATGTTCACCACGAGACACATCCACAACTGAGCATCATTCCGCTTTGGCCCAGCCACTTCGTTCTGTCTGGAGCTATTAGTAATTGCCCTTAACTCTTACCCAGTAGCATACTGGACGCCTTCTGACCTAGGGGGCTCATCTTCCAGTGTCATATCTTTTTGCCTTTTCATACTGTTCATGGAGTTCTCCAAGCAAGAATACTGGAGTGAGTTTCCATTTCCTCCTCCAGTGGACCATGTTTTCTCAGAACTCTTCACTATGACCCTTCCATCTTGGGTGGCCCTGAATGGCATGGCTCATAGCTTCATTGAGTTATGCAAGCCCCTTTGCCATGACAAGGCTGTGGTCCATGAAGGAGGAGGATTCCTATTGCTAAGTCAGCATGGGGCATGTTACCTCGAGCTTGAATCAATTTATTAACACTGAAGAGAAAAAATATGTAAGCAACTATGATCTGCATTTATACTATATCATTATTTAAACAAATGAGAACCTTGATTACCAAAGCATTTGAAAATGACAACCTATCATACCAATATCATTCTATATCATAATTCAAATTCATTTAAAAATGTATCTGCATTCTTAAAACAGAAGAAATAAACTCAAGCCATATTTTTCAGAATGAAAGGTTAGACAGATGAGAACATATCATCACCTATTTACCCTTTTTATTTGCTGCCTTGCTTTAATTATAAAAACAATAGTAACTGTAAGTGAAACAAGGGAGTGAGAGCAAGGTGTCATGAAAACAAAATTAAACCTGCTTTCTGGGAAGGGAAGTCAGAACCATTTACAAGAAATGAATGAAATTAGCCATCTGTATTTACTGTTTTTAAATGGTGCTTTTAAATGAAACTTCATATGGCTACTTCTGCCTAATTCCTATCTTTGAGGTTTTGTGACACTCCCCCACTTTTGGAGATTGATGAGGAAAACAGTACGGGAAAATAATTTCAAAGCCTTGCCAGTTCTGAGGCAGATAAGATCCCTAGTGAATGTCCCTTTTAGCAGAGCACATTAATGAATCTTGGAATTCAAAAAGATATCCACTAATCAATAAACTATACACTGTTCTGCATAATAAGGTAAAGAGAATTGGGTTAGTTTTGTTTTCTTAGATGGAGGACCATGGGGATGTGAAAAGAGTGAGGGAGTTGTCAAGAAGATAGAAGGACAGAGCCTGAGGACAAAATGTACAAGGTGAGATATACAACTGGCTGACTGGCATGAGGACTCATATGCAAATTTAAGTTATTAGAGCTGCTACAAAGAAGATTTCCTGTTCATTAAGTGAGCCCAATATCAATCACAGGTGACATACGAGGAAGACAAAATTCAGAGCAAGCAGGAAAATCATGGCAGGAGTAACCATGAGAACATATGACTGAGAAATTCTCAGGAATTTTGCAAAGGACACTTTTCTTCACAGGGTATAAAAGTTTATTCATTAGTCAAGGAGCACTATTTCTCCAAGTCACAAAATGACAATGGCAGCTAATAATATCCCAAATTCAGTTTTGGTATTTTGATTTAGTTACAAGAGAACAGAACTAGTTAAACACATCTAAAGCTGTAGCCTGACAGTTTGACCCCTATAAACCCACAGATAAATATGTGTATATAGATACATGTAAACAAAATCTCGCTGATAAGATTTATTTTTAATTTTCTTTGTTCATTCAATAATCTGTCAGGAGCATTTTATCATTCCAAACATAGCTCTAAATTATCATTATTAATAGCTGTATATGTTCTATTATCAAGTTATAGAAAGTATTATAGCAATCTACATTCATTGTCCTTTTAATTCAGTCACTCAAAAACATTTGTCCAATGCCTGTATTGTACCAGACAATGTTACATCTTTGGGAGACACATTATCTCAGGAGGTTTACAAACCAGAGCAATAAATTTCAAGGGTAGGATCATAAGTAAATCAATTCCTACTCTCATTCCTGTCAGAGCCACTGTCTTTCTTTTATGCTTGTTTTATCTTTGATTAACCTCAATGTTACCATAAAAGTTAAAGAAAATTCATTACCTTTTAAAACTCAAACCTATATATTGCGAAACACTGATCTAATGGAAAAGAGAAAATAGTTATCAGAAAGTGCTTATACAGAAACTTATACTTCAAGAAAGTCTTAATGACTTCAAAGTTTGCCCATCTCCCTGTCTGGCTATAACTCCATGGGATGTCTCAGTTATTATACAAGGAAGAAGATACAACGTGGGGAAATGTTTCCTTGCTAATAAATAGAAATGATCATATTTAGGGGAAACAACGGCAGGAAATGGCTTCAAAGTGATTAGATCTTACATTAAAATAGAAGTCTTTATAATAAACACTGAAAGCTTAATAGCACCCACAAACTAGTGGATCTTCAGCTACAATGACCAAAATCTGCAGCACACTTAGGCCTATGTTTGGTAATTATACAGCTGCTAAATGACTGTAAGCAAGGGTACTGTTGATGCCTCTTATCGTAAAGAATAGGATATTCTCTATAAAATTGGTAATAAAATGAACAGTTTATGAAAAACCTTACAGATAATACAAAATGAGGGGAGGTGTTTATCTGATTCTCAATCAAGTTATTTAGATTAGGATCAGTATTTCTAAGGGCCTCAAATGTTTCTGACATTCAAAGTCATGCTATAGTACACTTGAGGAAGACTTTCAAACTTCAAATATTTAGAGTATTTACCACACAAAATAAAACTTAATCCCTGCCTTCAAACTAATCAAGGAAACCAGGCAAAGTTAGGATAGAACTTCAAACAATACAGTATAATACATAAGTAAATTCGAAATTATATGCTACAGGTTATAAATAGCTGTTCAGAGATATTGAAAAAAAAGCTCAGAAGTCAGGAATGATTTAAGGAATAGGCAATGGTTCCCGAAGCATGAGTAGCATTCAGATAGGCAGAAAGTTGGCTCAAATCACCAAGACCACTGAAAAAAAACAAAAGGGATCTAAAATTACTATTGATTTTCCTGTGAAAATAGGAGATGTTTAACCATGATTGTGATCCAGAAAATGTCTCTGGTCGATTGCATTCTATTGTTCATTTGCTTCTTTTGTTGTCCCTGTATTCTGCAAACCTGCTGTCTCCTGGAACTGCCTCCACTTTCTTTCACTATGCTTATATTTTAGCTCAATTCTCATTTTATAGAAAGAATAGCCTCAAGTACATATTCAGATTAATACAATACTTATGGAGCTCCTATTGCATGCCCAGAATCATATCAGGTGGGAAGAAATAAACATGCAATCTATGCCATCAAGGACTTTACAATTTTATTGATGGGAAAAACACTAATGGAGATGAAGCAATGGTATATCACATTTGAAATCAAAGATCATAAAACATGGCACATATACCTCTCAAGGTACATGGAAAACTTTCCTATGAGTTTGTGGGGAAAGGGAGAGTTTTAAGATAATCAATTTCAGACTTTCAACTTCCATATGAATACTTTGCAAATAGTTATCTGCCTGAGATGGCACCTGCAACCTGCACATTCTTTTTCCAGCTCCCCACTTACAAAACCCTTCTCTCATTCAGAAAAAATAAAGGATAGCTCCCAGTCATCACTAATTTTACTATAGTATATTGCCACAGGATGAAAAAGCTGTGGTGTGCCAAACAAAGGGACAGGGTGAAATTATGTTAATGAAGATGATAAAATGCATGACTCATGGCTGAGTAATATCCCAAGTTAGGTAATTTGTAATTCCTTGTTTTTAACAAAATTGAAGGAGAATCTAATTGAACTGTCAGCTGATGGATCATTAAAAATAAGTTTTGATGATAAGTTAGTATGTGATTTTTGACATATAATTAAAAAGGAATTCAAAGGATTAAGAGACACTTCTGCAACAAAATTCTTTCCATTCACATCTAATTGTGTATGAGAACAAATTCATCTCTATTTACATACTCCAAAAATTTTTTAAACTTAGAAAAAAATAAAACTCATCTACAAATTGAAAAAAGCTAATTGAAAAGCAGCTATCATTTCATTAAGAAATGCATTTCAAATAGCATTTTATCTTTTAATTATTTGTCAAAACATTGATATACCTAAGTTGTTTTGATCAAATGTGCTCTAAAAATTTGTAAAGATAGCTCATTTCAGTACAAAAACTTCAAAAGAACTTTATAGAGGAAAAAAATTAAATTCATATACATATTTTACCACAGTATTATAATAGATGATCAGCAACCTAATCAAAAAATGGGCAGATGACCTAAATAGACATTTCTTCAAAGAAATACAGATGGTCAGCAGGAACATGAAAAGATATTCAATATCACTAATTATTAGAGATATGCAAATCAATACGACAATTAGGTATCACCTCACAATGGTCAGAAAGGCAATCATCAAAAAATCTACAAACAATAAATGCTGGAGAGGATGCGGAGAAAAGGGAACCCTCCTACACTGTTGGTAGGAATGAAAATTGGTACAGCTATGATGGAAAACATGGAGGTTTCTCAAAAAACCTAGAAACAGAGCTACCATATGATCCAGCAATCCCACTACTGGGCATATATCCAGAGAAAATCTGATTCAAAAAGATACATGTACCTAATGTTTACTGCAGTACTATTTACAATAGCCAGGTAATGGAAGCAACCTAAATAACAACTGACAAATGAATGGATAAACAAGGTGTGGTACATATATACAATGGAATATTACTCAGCCATAAAAAGAATGAAATAATGCTATTTGCAGTGACATGGATGGACCCAAAATTTTCATACTGAGTGTAGTATGTCAAACAGAGGAAGACAAATATAATATTGCTTATATGTGAAATCTTAAGAAAATAATGTTACAAATGAATCTATTTAAAAAACAGAAATAGAGTCACAGACATAGACAAACTTATGGCCACCAAGGGGGAAATGAGGAATAGGAAGGATAAAATAGAAATATAAAATTAACCGATGCAAACTACTATACATAGAATAGATAAGCAATAAGTATACAGTCAGCAAAAACAAGACTTGGAGCTGACTATGGTGCAGACCATCAGCTTCTCATAGCAAAATTTAGGTTTAAGCTAATGAAAGTGGAAAACCACTAGGCAAGCCAGGTACAACTTAAATCAAATCCCCTATGAATACGCAGTGGCGGTAACAAACAGATTCAAGGGATTAGAACTTGTAAACAGTGTGCCTGAAGAACTATGGACAGAGGTCCATAATACTGTACAGGAGACAGTGAACAAAACCATCCCAAACAAAAAGAAAAGCAAGAAAGCAAAGTGGTTGTCTGAGGAGGCCTTACAAATAGCTAAAGAAAGAAGAGAAATTAAAAGCAAGGGAGAAAGGGAAAGGTATATCCAACTAAACACAGATTTCCAAAGAACAGCCTGGAGAGACAAGAAGGCCTTCTTCAATGAACAATGTATAAAACTAGAAAAAAAAAAAAACAGAAGGGGAAAGACGAGATCTCTTCAAGAAAACTGGAGATATCAAGGAACATTTTGCCCAAAGATGGGCACAATAAAGGACATAAACAGAAGAGACCTAGTAGACTCTGAAGAGACAAGAAGGCCTGGAAAGAATACACAGAAGAACCGTATAAAAGAGATCCAGATGAACCAGATAATAACGATGGTGAGGTCAGCCACCCAGAGCCAGATACTTGGGAGAGTCAAGTGGGCCTTAGGAAACACTGCTGTTAATAAAGCTAGTGGATGTGATGGAATTCCAATGGAGCTATTCAAAACCCAAAAGGATGATGCCATCAAGATGTTGAGTTCATTATGTCAGCAAATCTGGAAGACAGAGCAATGACCACAGGACTGGAAAAAGGTCAATCCTCATCCCAATTCCCAAGAAGCGTAGTACCAAAGAATGTTCTAACCATCGGACAATTGCACTCATCTCACACGCTAGTAAGGTCATGCTTAAAATCTTGCATGCTGGGCTTCAACATTATGCGAACCAAGAACTTCCAGATGTCCAAGCTGGATTTAGAAAAGAAAGAGGAACCAGAGATCAAATTACCAACTTTCACTGGATCACAGAGAAACCTAGGAAACTCAAAAAAAAAGCATCTACCTCTGTTTCATGGACTATGCCAAAGCCTTTGACTCTGTGGATCATAATAAACTGAGGAAAGCACTCAAAGAGATGGGAAAAACCAAACCATCTTACCTGTCTCCTGAGAAACCTGTATGTGGGTCAAGAAGCAACAGTAAGACTCCTGTTGGAAAAACTGGTTCAAGACTGAGATAGGAGTACGACATGGTTATCTGCTGTCACCCTGTTTGTTTAATCTATATGCTGAGCACACCATGAGAAATACTGGGTTGGATGAGTTACAAGCTGGAATCAAGATAGGTGGGAGAAACATCAACAACCTCAGATATGTGGATGATACCACTCTAGTGGCAGAAATCGAAGAGGAACTAAAGAGCCTTTGAGGAGAGTGAAGGAGAGTGAAAGAGCTGGCTTAAAACTAAATATTAAAAAAACTAAGATCATGGCATTCACCCCCATTACTTCATGGCAACTAGAAGGGGAAAAGGTGGAAGTAGTGACAGATTTCCTCTTCTTGGGCTCTAAAATCACTGTGGACAGTGAGTGCAGCCATGAAATCAGAAGACGTTTGCTTGTCGGCAGGAAAGCTATGACAAACTTCAACAGTGTGTTGAAAAACAGAGACATTACTTTGCCAACAAAAGTCCATACAGTCAAGGCTATGGTCTTCCCAGCAGTCATGTACAGTTGTGAGAGCTGGAACGTAAAGAAGGTGGAGTGCTTCTTGAAGAATTGATGCCTGAAAACTATGGTGTTGCAGAAGACTCCTGAGAGTCCCTTGGACAGCAAGGAGATTGAACCAGTTAATCTTAAGGGAAATCAACTCTGAATATTCATTGGAAGGACTGATACTGAGGCTGAAACCCCAGTATTTTGCTCACCTGCTGCAAACAGCTGACTCTTGGAAAAGTCCCCTATGCTGGGAAGGATTGAGGTCAGAAGGAGAAGAGGGCATCAGAGGATGAGATGGCTGGATGGCATCACTGATGCAATGGACATGAACTTGGGCAAATTTTGGTAGATGGTGAGGGACAGAGAAGCCTGGCATGCTATAGTCCATGGTGACCCAAAGAGTTGGAAATGACTGGGTGACTGAACAATGAAGAACAACAAGGATTTACTGTATAGCACAGGAAACTGCATCCAATATCTTCAAATATACACACATGCACTCACATACACACACACACACACATCAGTTCAGTTCAGTTCAGTCGCTCAGTCGTGTCCGACTCTTTGCGACCCCATGAATCGCAGCACGCCAGGCCTCCCTGTCCATCACCAACTCCTGGAGTTCACTCAAACTCATGTCCATTGAGTCGGTGATGCCATCCAGCCATCTCATCCTCTGTCATCCCCTTCTCCTCCTGCCCCCAATCCCTCCCAGCATCAGTCTTTTCCAATGAGTCAACTCTTCGCACGAGGTGACCAAAGTACTGGAGTTTCAGCCTCAGCATCAGTCCTTCCAATGAACACCCAGGATTGGTCTCCTTTAGGATGGACTGGTTGAATCTCCTTGCAGGTCAAGGGACTCTCAAGAGTCTTCTCCACTTTCATGTACACCCGAAACACAATACTGTAATCAACTATACTTCAATTTTTAAGAAAAAAATTTTAAAAGAAATTAAGGTAGTACCTCCAAATAGGACAATAGTATGTATTCATGAATCAGGCCACAAACATATACAGCATGACGCTACTTTTGTAAAATGTGCTCAGGTGTATATATGCACAGGCATATGCATAAAAAATAATCTGGAAAGATAATCACCAAAACATTAATCTTGGTTAGTTCTGTGTTAATTTGTATTTTGATTCTTTTTTTAAATTGCATTATTTACATTTATTTCCAATGAGCATGAATAATTTGTATATTTTAACAATTATAAGTATATACTTTAAACATCTATCAAAATAAGTTCATATATACAAAGATAGTATCCCAAGAAATGTTACAAAATCTAAACAGCATTTATCTCTAGATTGTGAGATTATGGATCACTTTTTACATTCTTCTTGCCATTTATCTGTATTTTCTAAAATTACTATGTGTTATTCAGGTATTTAAAATAATAAAAATTATTAAAATGTTAATTTACTCTGGGAACTCTGACAATAATATTTCAGATTCTTAATTCTATTAAAACAGATTTAGAAGCTCCCTCTCCAATATTTGGGGCTTCCCTAGTACCTCAGTTAGTAAAGAATTTGCTTGCAATGCAGGAGATCCCAGTTCAATTCCTGGGTCGGGAAGATCCGCTAGAAAAGGGATAGGGCACCAACTCCAGCATTCTTGGGCTTCTCTGGTGGCTCAGCTGGTAAAGAAATATGCCTGCAATGCAGGAGACCCGAGTTTGATCCCTGGGTTGGGAAGATCCCCTGGAGAAGAAAACGGCTACCCACGCCAGTATTCTGGCCTGGAGAATTCCATGGACTGTATAGTCCATGGGGTCACAAAGAGTCGGACACAACTGAGTGACTTTCACTCTCCAATATTTTGTTGTTGTGGTGATGGTGGTGGCTTAGGGTTTATTTCTATTAAAAAAAAAAGAGAGAGAAAGTTGTATCTTGCATCAGATTTTTAAAATGTTTAAGTGAGATATTTTTCACAGCCAGCTCAGGTATAAGGCTACCTTGCTGTCCTAATTGTGCAGTACACAAATTCAGTTCCCTACTCCTAGAGATGAAATGCTGGTGCAGACAAGAACAAAAGCCTATGAATACCAAGGTAAAGGAAAGAATTGCTTCCTTCTTTGGGAAAGGTATGAAGACGTGGGGCAATGTATTTACAAACACTTTTTTCATTTAAAGCCTAGGACAAGACTTGAGTTAGAAGGGAAAGGATCATATAAGCTATTCTCATCTGAATTTCGTCATGTGGAGGAAAGGATGAACAAATATAATAATATACTTTGGAAAACAAATGAGAGGTCAACACATAGTAAAGTTGTTTAACATGACTTTCTGAGTCTAAGGGACTTCCCTGGTAGCCCAGGTGGCTAAGACTCTGTGTTCCCAATGCAGCGGGACCAGGTTCCATCCCTGGTCAGGGAACAATCCCTTCCAGAACATGCTACGTGGAAGGACAGGAAAGCCTGGTGTGCTGCAGTCCATGGGGTTGCAAAGAGTTGGACACGACTGGATGACTGAACAACTGGGTCTAAACGCAGCTATTATATCTTATTAGGTCTATAACCTTGGTAATTTATTTAACTTCTGTGCCTCAGACAAATGGAAATAATAGTAGAAGCTACTTCTTAAGAGAATTAGACTCAATAACCTCTCAATAATTGTAAGCTAACAATAATGAGCTTTGTAAAGAGAAGAAATATAGTATCATATATATGAGCCCAAATTTGAGTTTAATTATCTGTGTGACCCAGGTCAAATTAATTAGACTCATTATGCTTCAAATTCTCATCAGTAAAATGGGACAAATAAAATATTCCCTTATGGAGTTATAAAAATTAAACGAAATAATCTAAAGAAGGAGTCTGTTACATCATAGACATAAATAAAACTGCAGGCCCAGATTCACTCTAGTATTCATTATCTGGCTTCATGCCTCAGAGCCTGATCACTGAAATCACCTGCCCTCTGGCTTTCAGTGAGGTTCAGACAATGGGAAGTATCAGAAGACGACCAGCAGGAAAGAGGAGAGTGATGTCAGCATACTCATTCCCTTGGTTCTCTTCTTATGAGGTTTTCCTCTGGATAGCTGCATCTCTCGCAAAAGAAAGTCACTGGCCTTAAAGCCATTTTTCCATGAATCCTCTCCATCTGGGTTCCAGGAACCACTCTCTCTTGTCTCTCAGGACTAGGGGTGGTGACAATGTCAACTTTCACTGGTTTGGGCACTATCTCTTCTGGTTCCATACACCCTGTCCACAGCTTTGTGAACAGTTTAGTTGCTCAGTCATGTTCAGCTCTTTGCGACCCCATGGACTGCAACATGCCAGACTTCCCTGTCCATAACCAACTCCCAGAGCTTGCTCAAACTCATGTCCATCGAGTCAGTGATGTCATCCAACCATCTCATCCTTTGTTGTCCCCTTCTCCTACTGCCTTCAAGTTTTGCCAGCATCAGGATATTTTCAAATGAGTCAGTTCATCACATTAGGTGGCCAAAATATTGGAGTTTCAGCTTACGCATCAGTCCTTCCAATGAACACTCAGGACTGATTTCCTTTAGGATTGACTGATTTGATCTTCTTGCAGTTCAAGGGACTCTGAAAAGTCTTCTCCAACACCACAGTTCAAAAGCATCAATGCTTTTGCACTCAGTTTTCCTTATGGCTTAACGCTCACATCCATACATGACTACTGGAAAAACCATTGCCTTGACTAGATGGACCTTTGTCAGCAAAATAATGTCTCTGCTTTTTAATATACTGTCAAGGTTGATCACAGCTTTCCTTCCAAGGAGTAAGCGTCTTTCAATTTCATGGCTGCAATCACCATCTGCAGTGATTTTGGAGCCCTCAAAAATAAAGTCTCTCACTATTTCCATTGTTTCCCTATCTATTTGCCATGAAGTGATGGGACCAGTTGCCATGATCTTTGTTGAGTTTTAAGCCAGTATTTTCACTCTCCTCTTTCACTTTCATCAAGAGGCTCTTCCGTCCCTCTTCACTTTCTGCATAAGGGTTGTGTCATCTGCATATCTGAGGTTATTGATATTTCTCCCAGCAATCTTGATTCCAGCTTGTGCTTCATCAAGCCAGGCATTTCACATGATATACTCTGCATAGAAGTTAAATAAGCAGTGTGACAATATACAGCCTTGACGTACTCCTTTCCCAGTTTGGAACCAGTCAGTTGTTCCATGTCCGGTTCTAACTGTTGCTTCTTGACCTGCATACAGATTTCTCAGGAGGCAGGTAAGGTGGCCTGGTATTCCCATCTCTTTAAGAATTTTCCACAATTTGTTGTGATCCACACAGTCAAAGGCTTTGGTGTAGTCAATAAAACAGAAGTAGATGTTTTTCTGGAACTCTCTGGCTTTTTTGATGATCCAATGAATGTTGGCAATTTGTAAACAGCCCCTTTTTAAATAAACCCACCTCAAATTATTATAATATGAATATTCCATTTATTTACTGTTGATATCCTGCCAGATTCAGAGAGTATGCTGTGACAGAAAATAAATCCTTATCATTGTATTATTCAAAAAATGTGATTTTGTCTTAATAATGAGATTTAGGCTTTTAAATGCTGGACTGGATAAAGCACAAGCTGGAATCAAGATAACTGGGAGGAATGTCAATAACTTCAGAAACGCAGATGACACCTCCCTTATGGCAGAAAGCAAAGAAGAGCTGAAGAGCCTCTTGCTGAAAGTGAAAGAGGAGAGTGAAAAAGCTAGCTCAAAATTCAACATTCAGAAAACTAATATCGTGGCATCTGGTCCAATCACTTCATGGCAAATAGATGGGAAAACAGTGACAGAGTTTATTTTTTGGAGTTCTGCAAAAAATGCAGATGGTAACTGCAGTCATGAAATCAAAAGATGTTTGCTCCTTGGAAGAAGAGTTATGACCAACCTAGACAGCATATTAAAAAGCAGAGACATTACTTTGCCAACTAAGGTCCATCTAGTCAAAGCTATGGTTTTTCCTGTAGTCATGTATGGATGTGAGAGTTAGACTATAAAGAAACCTGAGTGCTGAAGAATTGATGCTTTTGAACTGTGGTGTTGGAGAAGACCCTTGAGAGGAGAGTCCCTTGGACAGCAAAGAGATCCAACCAGTTCATCCTAAAGGAAATCAACCCTGAATATTTATTGGAAGGACTGATACATAAGCTGAAACTCCAATACTTTGGCCACCTGATGCAAAGAACTGACTCATTTGAAAAGATCCTGATGCTGGGAAAGATTGAAGGTGGGAGGAGAAGGGGACAACAGAGGATGAGATGGTTGGATGGCATGACCGACTCAATGGACATAAGTCTGAGTAAGCTCCGGGAGTTGGTGATGGACAGGGAGACCTCACATGCTGCAGTCCATAGGATCGCAGAGTCAAACACAACTGAGTGACTGAGCTGAACTGATTGGCTTTTAAGAAGGCTTGAAAATCACTTTGTCAGTGCTCTTCCTTGATAAGGGGCTTCCCTGGTAGCTCAAATGGTAAAGAATCTGCCTGTAATGCAAGAGACCTGAGTTCAATTCCTGGGTTGGAAAGATCCCCTGGAGAAGGGAATGGCAACCAAACCCACTTCAGTATTCTTGCCTGGAGAATTCCATGGACAGAGGAGCCTGGCAGGCTACAGTCCACTGGGTTGCAGAGAGTCATACACAACTGAGTGACTGCCTTTATAAGAAAAACAAGCAAGAGATGCACATGGATACCAAAAGAGAATCAGTTTAAGGGACAAAGATGGAGGGTGGGGATAACTTGAAGCCTCGAGGTCAATTATCCCATGGGCTGGAGGATTTCATGGGACCTCTTGCTGAAAATACCTACCACAGTAAAACATATTCACTACATGGAAGATTACTTCTAATACTCGGACCATATCTCATTAGAAATATCTGAGGACTCCAGCTTTATTAGTAAGCAGAGACATTTTAAGCTGCTTCATTGTATAAAAATAAAGAAGGGCAGTTGATTTTTTATGTCGTGGTTTCCTGCAATTCTATTCCCACTCCCAGGGAGCTCTTCTGTTATTGTCACCCTTGTTGAAACAACACTAGAGAACAATGTTAAAGTGGCTTCCATGGCAAAGGACCCAAAAGGTTAGATATGCTCAGTGATACTTTCAAGATAAGCCTCTCAACCTTTGTCCTTGCCGTGGTACCCAGAGAAGAGTGTGCTTCAGACCTTTGTTTTTAGTATGCTACTGAGTTAGTCAGTGCCTTAATAATTAGCAAACTCTAGTGTGCCAAATTATCTTTATATAAATAGGTTGTGTGGATTACACTTGCCTTGTGGATGTGGAACATGAGCTCCTCAAAGACATATACATTTGTCTCTTATTCCAAGTAGCACTGCTAGGATTTAATAATTGCAATATTATGTGCAGGCAAGTAACCTTAATGCTGCATAAAAAGCCTCAAATCCTCTGAGGTTCCCAACCGAGGTAACTGTAACTGGCAACTTGCTTTTGTGCATAGGGAACAATTTGGTGATTTTCACTGATTGATGCATTTCCAGACTTCACTAAAAGCCAGGAACTCATGTAAGGAGATGTCTGAATGAGAAAAATCTGACAGAAGAGTGTGCATGCCAGGAAAAATGAATGACTACAAAGTATGCATGGGGAGCATCTGAAAAGGCAATATTAAATGGAAGTAAAAAATGAAGTCCTTTGACTTTTGTGCACATTAAATGAATATTAATTTGGTATACTTTTGGCAAATTGCCTCTTATAACAACTGCCATCTGGAATCATAAATGCAATCCTAAGCCTAAAGAAAGAATAACAAAGAAGAGCACACTGCATGATTCAAAGCACAGAACCTACAGCTAATAGCATACCCTTTTATGTATGACTTATAAGCAAGTACCATAATAAAAATCATAAAATTAAGGTACAGTTAAATGTACTTTTACAGAAAATATGTTATTTCTGGATACCTTTTTATCTTCCAAGATAACTACAAACCTCCAAAATCAATAAGACAAATGCAAAATCTGTCTATCACTTCAACTTTCAATTCTGAGATATTTAAATGCCACTTTTACCTTCTATTTTCAGATAAAATTTTAATGGATTTTTTTGGAGGGGTGCGACTCCAGATGTTTTTACAAATATTTGTTGGATTTTGTAATCCAAATGCTTCACTGTGTCCCAAATCATACTATACCTGGAAATTGAACTATTCATGCTGCAAATTGAATTCCTCAAAGTGAATCCTTTATAAATAATGCACATTAACATAAAAAACTATCTAAATTAAATGAGGTCATTTCTATTTCTCAAAGGAAACTTGATTTGCAACTCCATCAACTCCAATAAGATCAGAATAAGCAAATGGCAAGATGAACCTCAATCACATGAAAATTAAAATCTAGCTCTTTCTTAAAGGGGAACCGTACTGCACACAACAGTATACTAAATTTCAGAGGTTTAACAGGCTTTAGAAATCATACATATGAATACTTTCCCATGTTACACATCAAAGGACTGAGAAAAAAAGTACATGAAGAGAAGTGCATATGTATAATACCTATCCAACCCTCACAAAAAAAAAGAAAAAAAAACAGAGAGTAACAATACTAATGTTAAAAAAAAAAATCCAGTAAAGTATACTACCTCATGTGAGAAATGGAATGAGAAGCAATGAGATACAGAATCTAGTAGATAAAGCAAATTTGCAACAAAGAAATCCCATGTTCGTGATCACATCCATGCATACACAGCAACATCAGTACCCTACCCAGTGGTGTTGGCCCTTGAGCACGCAAAGTGCAGTGAAATGAATGTACAATGAGATGGTTATGGTAACATGGAAAACTGAGTGAACATGGACACCCCACCTCAGCTAAAAATACATGTAACTATTGGGTAAAATAAATGTTTTAAAAAATTAAATGCTCAAGTATGAAAAAAGAAAGTAAAAATCCTAGTTGTAAAAAAAAGTATGTACAACTTCAAAAGAACAAGAGCAATTAATCCTTGAGCAGAAGTTTAGGAAGCCCAGGGTGTTAGTTGACTATAGGTCCTAGATTTTAGGGCTGTAACACCTATTGAGGGCCATGAAGACAGAAACACTCTAGCAATGTCCTCTGAGTCAAAGATGGACTAGAAAGCCTCCACCCATCAGCAATGGGGAGAAAATTCAAATTTTGATTAACCATGGTTCAGAGTGGGGCAAAGGTCTCTCATAAGAAATCAAAGTTGCCACACATGTGCCATGCAAGTATCAGATCTGAATTTAAAATACACACATAGTAGGGGAATCCTTGAAGAATGAAATTAACATGATGAAGTTTTTAAAACAGAGAAACTCCTGGGCTCTGGACAGAAGCATGTATAAAATTACTTTTGATATAACACTTCTACAATCAGGGACACATGGAAACTCAATGTTCCCATCTCCTATTCCTCCAAGTAAACTAAAGATAAGCTTCTAATAAAAGAATTAAAACCACATGAAGAAACAATCTATTAGGAGAAGTACATCAGTCAAAACACACCTCTAAGAACTTGAAACAGAGCAATCTGAGATAAACCATAAAATAAATATATTTTAAATGATTGAAGAAATAAATGAGGGAATAAAAACCACAAGGAGTCAATAGGACATCAGCGAAAGAACTTTTCATTTAAAAAAACAACCAAATAGAATTCTTCACATAAAAATAAACAAAAAAAGTTGCCCTAAAAACTCCAGGAGCAAGTCAAACACCAAATGAGAAAGACTTCGGTGAAGAAAAATTTGTAGTATGAAAGTTAGATCTGAAAAAATTATCCAAAATACAACACACGGAAATGGAAAAATAGAAATTTTGAAAGAGAGTTTGAGAGATGAAAAGGACAGGGAGGGATTGGGGGCAGGAGGAGAAGGGGATGACAGAGGATGAGATGGTTGGATGGCATCACTAACTCGATGGACATGAGTTTGAGTAAACTCCGGGAGTTGGTGATGGACAGGAAGGCCTAGCATGCTGCAGTCCATGGGGTCACGAAGAGTCAGACACAATGAGCAACTGAACTGAATATGAATCATAGAAACAAATATTAGAAACACTGTCAGGCAATATTTGAACAGATATCGGTGGTAAATTTTCCAAAATCAAATTGAAAGGTACAAAGAGAATTAAAAAAAAAAACACACCTAGACATTAAAAGTATTTACAGACAAGGAATTATTAATTTTGTTACCCATAGACACTCCCTGGACAATACTAAATAACACAATTCAGGAAGAAAGGAAATGTGGCCCAAAGGGAAGGATTAAAATACAAAAAACAGTAATAGAGAAAGAGATGAAAAATAAGATTAAATGTAAATAAAATTAGCTACAAGCAACATACATAATAAGAATCAACTATACAGTATACTAACACATATATATGGAATTTAGAAAGATGGTAATGGTGGCCCTGTATGCGAGACAGCAAAAGAGACACAGATGTGTAGAGCGGACTTTTGGACTCTGAGGGAGAGGGAGAGGGTGTGATGATTTGGGAGAATGGCATTGAAACATGTATACTAGCATGTAAGAAACGAATCACCAGTCTATGTCCATTGCAGGATACAGGATGCTTGGGGGTGGTGCACTGGGATGATCCAGAGGGATAATATGGGGTGGGAGGGGGATTCATGTTTGGGAACTCACGTATACCCATGGTGGATTCATGTCAATGTATGGCAAAAACAACACAGTATTGTAAAGTAAAATAAAGTAAAAATTAAAATTAAAGTAAAATACTAATAATAAATGTCAGGGTATGTGAAATAGAAAGCCAGTGGGAACTTGCTATATGACACAGGGAGCTCAAACCTGGTGCTCAATGACAACCTAGAGAGGTGGGATTGGGTGGGAAGGAGGTTCAGATGGGAGGAGACATATATATACCTATGACTGATTCATGTTGATGTATGGCAGAGACTAACACAATATTGTAAAGCAATTATTATCTAATTAATAAAATTTTTTAAATCAGGGTATAATGCCATATAATAAGTAACTTCATGCAAAAATTCAAATTTTTCATGTCCACATGGATGGAGTATACATAGAAGTTATACCAATTATCCCAGGGACCTAGGAAAGGTTGAGTAGCACTCTGCCTTAAAATAATATTATGCAATTAACTGAATAGATGGCATTTTATAGACTGAGTCCTAATGGTCCAATTCTGATGTACTGCCTCTTTTCTGACACTAGCCTTAACCCGCTGAGTTCTTATTGAAATGATGAATTCTTCTGGTTCCCACAGTGATTGTGACTGAATGTATGTCAAGTATATAATTGTTTCAGGGGCCAGTGCATAACCTCTTTTAATGTCTAAAAGCTTACGGCTTTAGTACCTTCAATAAATATAGGGATTTTTGTTATATTGATTTTTTCCATTCGATTTGGATATCAAATGATTTAGTGAAGCTACTGTAAAGGTTAAAAATAATTGCAGGTAATAATTTCCCCATTGATGTTTCCACTACCAAAAAAGTGACATACACGTATGCAGACACCAAAATTTTCAAAACTGGGTAATCAAAACTTATTATGTGAAATATTGCAAGTTGTATTTCATTTGGAATTCCAAGAGACCTAGGAGGGGATTGGTGGTAAGGCCAGGACTTGGATATGAGTTAGTGTGGACAGGGGATATCAACCTCTGAGTGTAATTGTGCTCTTAAAGGAAAATTTCAAAATTCTGCCCTTTTTTGTTAATTTTTATTGGGATATAGTTGCTTTACAATGTTAGTTTCTATCGTGCAGCAAAGTGAATCAGTTATATGTAAAAAATTTCCTTTTTATTAACTACTTTACAGTCTTAACCAACTCCAACTTGCTTTCCAGAGAAAAGAAAAATTATCTGTTGAATCTTTGTTCTCAAGGGGACTTGAATAATAAATTTATACATAAAATTTAAAAAAATAAAAATAAAAGAAAGTGAAGTTAATATATCAAATAGCTATTACATATGCAGTGTGAGGGGCTTCCCTAGTAGCTCAGCTGGTAAAGAATTCGCCTACAATGCAGGAGACACTGGTTCGATTGCTGGGTAGGGAAGATCCCATGGAGAAGGGATAGGCTACCGACTCCAGTATTCCTAGGCTTCCCTGGTGGCTCAGATAGTAAAGAATCAGCCTGCAGTGTGGGAGATCTGGGTTAGGAAGATCCCCTGGAGGAGGGCACCACAACCTACTCCAGTGTTCTTGCCCAGAGAATCCCATGGACAGAGGAGCCTGTCGGGCTACAGTCCATGGGGCCACAAAGAGTCAGACACGACTGTGCGACTAAGCACCACATAGTCCATACAATGTGAGGAGTTGATTGGAGTTAAACTACTATAAACTCCTTGAAATGTTGGGGAGGAAAGTAAATATGTTTCTAGAATACTTAATATACTGAAAGTTATATCATAGATGGGAATATTGAACACCATGAAGTTATATCACCTTTCCAAGTTAATCTGTAAAATTAATGCTATCTCAATGTAAAATCATCAATAGAATTTCTTCTGGAACTTGAGAAGCTGACTTCACAATTTGTAAGGGATAGCTAAGACAAAATTTTGAGGAAGAACAAGAAGTAAATACAAAGCTATTGTAATACATCATGATTTATTATAATGCTTCATAACTCAATGTGACATTGACCCCGGAAGGACAAATAAACTAATGGGACTGAAAAAAGAGAATAGTAGACTCAAGTACATATGTAAATATGGTTTATGATAAAGAAGGTATCACAAATCAGTGGAAAAATGATGAGCTACTTATTAAGTAAGACTAGTGGTAACACATATAAAAGATATAAAACCTGAGCCCTAGCATACATCATGAATACAATTATAGCAGAATAATTGTAACATTATGGCAAATAAAAATTTCTTAAATAAGACAAACAAAAATTCATATTGATAACATACAAAAGGATAATACAAGCATTTGATAGAGAGAAAGGTAAATGCTTATAGACCTCAGGTAGAGGTAAACTGATATTGATATATATAGACAGATAGATATACAGAACAATATCTAATAAAATTAAAGACATGTATATATGATGACCCAGCTATTCCATTTCTAGGAAAATACCCTAGAGAAACTATTTCTGAGCATGCATAGAAATGCTCATTGTAGAAATTTTGGGAAAAATAAAGGTTTGGAAACAATCAAAATGTCCACTAATAAGCATCTACATGTATCAGTCCATTTCCAAGCCACTGGAATTGCCAATAAAGCACAACTGAAAACATTCGCTTGGAACAAGACATAAAATGTGGCAGGTTATAAGTATTTTAAACTCACTTATGCACAAAGTCATACAACAGTGCATTCAAATATAGCACTGGTAATAGAGGAGGAAAATGCCAATTGAAGAGTTGTTTATGTAGGTCTTGTTTAGGGCACAATGTCCAATATATGCATAATTATTCTTCTCAATTCCAACACATTGATAGGTATATATGCATATACTTACTTAAATACCTATCAATGTGTTGGGATTGAGAAGAATAATTATGCAACACTATCAAGAACCAAGACTACCACCATACCATTTTCCTATGTCAGATCTAAGAATAGAGATTCAGCAAATGATATTATAAGAATCTTAAGCCAAAACATTCATAGACTAAGCTTCCAAATCCTATAGATAGGTAGATGAATTCTCTGCAGGATCCCAAATATTCAGGTTGACATGTACAGGCCTTGAATTAGCCAGATGGCTAAATTTGTACTATTCTGTTTTATAATTGTTTTTAATCCTTATTATATGTTTGCTTTCCCAATCAAAGGGAAAAAGTCTCAATGTGCAGTTCTTTTCTGGTAAATGAAGGACCAAGTATATATTAGTAGGCACTACCAGGAATTCAGTAAGTGTTGGATTTAACCATATTACTTCATTCATTTATTCAATGAGAACTTACTGAATGCTAGGTGGCACAGTGGTAAAAAAAAAATCTGCCTACCAATGCAGAAGACGCAGGAGACATGGGTCCAAACCCTGGGTGGTGGAAGATCCCCTGGAGGAGGAAATAGCAACGCACTCCAGTATTCCTGCCTGGAAAATTCCATGGACAGAGGGGCCTGGCAGGCTAAAGTCCATGGGGTAGCAGAGTTGGACCCATCTGAGCACAATGCATGCATGCACGTGATCAACTACTACAGTAAGCACTGCTTCCTTTCTGTTGTATTGTTTTAGGAAACCTTCACGCCTGTCACTGGGTCTAATTTCATGACATATTACTCTCATGGTCTATCAGAGGAAGAAAAAACTGTCCACATTTTATAGAACCTCTAATTCCAGGGTACTAAGTACCAAATGACACAGCATGGGATCTTGGATAATACCATAGTAGGAGAAATTTACCACAACTATTGACAGTCACAAAATAAATATCAACTTACCCATATATATAAACACACACACACACACACACACACACACACAAGTAGTCTAAATTCTGACAACACAGGAACTTTTCCCAATGCCTGCACTATTGCCCTGATCAGGATTAGAAATGCTCTATTTGTAAAATAATCTTGGTACACTCAGAGAATAAGTGGTACCCAGAATGGAGCCAGTTAGTAAAAACTGGATTCCAGTTCTTAAAATAGGGAAATAAACATAAAATCACATTCTTCCTAAGGAAAGCACAGAACTTATGCAGTCGCTCCAGGGAGGTTAAGTGTTTGGATTCAAGTAAAAAGACTGTGCTATTTACTTGCGGTGCATTATATTAGCATACTGAAGCGCAAGCTTTATGTATGCTTCCAATTAAAACGTGAATTCAAGTAAAAAGACTGATTGATTTCCTGAGTGATAACATTGAGCATAGACACAACATGCAACTGCCCATGCATTCAAAAGCAAGTATATCTTCAATTTATGTATCTCAATAAACAGGAATAGGCAGCAACAATCCAACTGTCAACATTCAGTTCACTCACTGATTCGTGTTTGATTCTTTGTGACCCCATGGACTACAGCATGCCAGACTTTCCCATGTCCAACCAACTCCTGGAACGCTACTCATAACTCTTTTCCATGAAACGTCAAATTCTCTGGCATCATCTCATCCCTGTCACCCTCTCTATCACCTTTAATCATTCCCAGCATCAGGGTCTTTCAAATGAGTCAGTTCTTTGCAACAGGTGGCCAATATATCAGAGTTACAGCTTCTGCATCTGTCTTTCCAATGAATATTCAGGAATTACTTCCTTTAGAATGGACTGGTTGTATCTCTTTACAGCCCAAGGGACTCTCAAGGGTCTACTCCAACACCACAATTCAAAGGCATCAATTCTTCAGCGCTAAGCTTTCTTTATAGTCCAACTTTCACATCCATACATGACCACTGGAAAAACCGTATCTTTGACTAGACGGACATTTGTTGGCAAAGTAATGTCTCTGCTTTTTAATATGCTGTCAAGGTTGATCATAGCTTTTCTTCCAAGGAGCAAGCGTCTTTTCATTTCATGGCTGCAATCACCATCTGCAGTGATTTTGGAGCCCAAAAAGATAAAGTCTGACACTATTTCCACTGTTTCCCCATCTATTTGCCATGAAGTGATGGGACCAGATGCCATGATCTTAGTTTTCTGAATGTTGAGTTTTAAGCCAACTTTTTCACTCTCCTCTTTTGCTTTCATCAAGAGACTCTTTAGTTCTTCTTCACTGTCTGCCATAAGTGTGTGTCATCTGCATATCTGAGGTTATTGATACTTCTCCAAGCAATCTTGATTTCAGCTTGTGCTTCATCCACCCTGGCATTTCACATGATATACTCTGCATATAAGTTAAATAAGCAGGGTGACAATATATAGCCTTGATGTACTCCTTTTCCGATTTGGAACCAGTCTGTTGTTCCATGTCCAGTTCTAACTGCTGCTTCTTGACCTGCATACAGATTTATCAGGAGGCAGTAAGGTGGTCTGGTATTCCCAACTCTTGAAGAATTTTCCACAGTTTGTGGTGATCCACACAGTCAAAGGCTTTGGCATAGTCATTAAAGCAGTAGGTGTTTTTCTGGAACTCTCTTGCTTTTTTCATGATCCAATGGATGTTGGCAATTTGGTCTCTGGTTCCTCTGCCTTTTCAAAATCCAGCTTGAACAATCTGGAAGTTCACAGTTCACATACTGTTGAAGCCTAGCTTGAATAATTTTGAGCATTACCTTGGTAGCATGTAAGATGAGTGCAATTGTGTGGTAGTTTGAACATTCTGTGGCATTGACTTTCTTTGGGATTGGATTGAAAACTGACCTTTTCCAGTAATGTGGCCACTGCTGAGTTTTCCAAATGTGCTGGCATATTGAGTGCAGCACTTTCATAGCATTATCTTTTAGGATTTGAAATAGCCCAACTGGAATTCCATCGCCTCCATTACTTTTGTTCCTAGTGATCCTTCCTAAGGCCCACTTAGGATGTCTGCCTCTAGGTGAGTGATCACACCATCATGGTTATCTGGGTCATGAAGATCTGTTTTGTATCATTCTGCTGTGTATTTTTGCCACCTCTTCTTAGTATCTACTGCTTCTGTTAGGCCCATACCATTTCTGTCCTTTATTGTGTCTATCTTTGCATGAAATGTTCCCTTGGTATCTCTAATTTTCTTGAAGAGATCTCTAGTCTTTCCCATTCTGTTTTCCTCTATTTCTTTGCAATGATGATTGAGGAAGGCTTTCTTATCTCTCCTTGCTATTCTTTGGAACTCTGCATTCAAATGGGTATATCTTTCCTTTTCTCCTTTGCCTTAAGCTTCTTTTCTTTTCTCAGCTTTTGTAAGGCCTCCTCAGACAAACATTTTGCTTTTTTATATTTCTCTTTCTTGGGGATGGTCTTGATCACTGCCTCCTGCTCAATGTCACAAATCTCCCTCCATAATTCTTCAGGCACTCTGTCTATCAAATCCAATCCCTCGAATCTATTTCTCACTTCCACTGTATAATTGTTAGGGATTTGATTTAGGTCATACCTGAATAGTCTAGTGGTTTTCCCTACTTTCATCAATTTCAACCTGAATTTGGCAATAAGGAGTTCATGTTTTAAGCCACAGTCTGCTCCCAGTCTTGTTTTTGCTGACTGTATAGAGCTTCTCCATCTCTGGCTGCAAAGAATATAATCAATCTGATTTTGGTATTGACCATCTGGTGATGTCCATGTGTAGAGTCTTCTCTTGCGTTGTGTTGCTATGACCAGTGCGTTCTCTTGGCAAAACTCTGTTAGCCTTCGGCCTGCTTTGTTTGTACTCCAAGGCCAAATATCAACATATCTAGTGTTACTATTTCCTGTCATTACACAACTGTAATAGCCCTATTTTCTGATACAGGAATATAGCAATTACAGGTCTAATGTCCATGTCTCAGCCTTCTAGAGCTCTATCCTACTAGGTTTGATGATCAATGTTTGCAACTTTAGAACACAATAGGAACTTCATCCTAGTGCATTGTGCATCATTATCTGGAAAACTACCTGGAGGTAGTTCTCCTTCCTGCCCACATACAAGGAGGAGTATCTGATGTCAGGTTTACTCACCCTAATACTCCCATTACCCTATACATGGGATGGACATGAGTAAATTACTGCTAAAACTTTGGACCTGCTTGATTTGCATTTCCATAACATGTTAAGGAATTAAAACAAACAATATAACTTAACTTTACTTTTAAAATTCCCCTGTGAGGTAAACTCAATAATCTCTGCTATCCCACACAACCCAAGAGACTAAGCATTCCCATAAGACTGTGATATTTTTAGGGCCAACCTTGGCGTTTTGACAGTGCTGAGAATTTCATTTGGCTCAGAACCACAGAGACCCTCCAGAAACAGAAATTTTAAAAAAATCCTCCTACATTATATCAAGAGGAAGAATATTATTTTAGAACAGTCATTTTAGCATGGGAGGTTCTTTCATCAAGAATAATCCTGGGCAAATTTATGTCCTATTATTTATCAGACAGCTTTTAATATCCTTGTTATTCATAGACAGAAATTAGAAATATAATGAAGTTGTGATTTCACTTTCCTATCCCTGGTACTAACAAAGGAGCTAAGAGGCCTCTAAGATGAAAATGAGTGAATGAAAAGCAGACCTTCACTTTCTCCAGTTCTATTTAGAGTTCACAGCTCTGTCAGCAAGGGGCACAAAACAGAACTACCTCCAAAACTTCTGTCTCCAGAATTAACCATGCTCAAGAGAAATACAGAGAACCTGAAGCACTAATTGGAAGAAAAAGATCATAGAAAAACACCAGTCAAACAAGATGTGAAAAAAATCAGAAGTCTCAGGTTTTTGTAAACTCCTCTAGGAGGTCCTACCTTACCACATGAACTCTATATTAATGCCGTTTACTCTCAACACATTGTTATCAGTGGATACAATATGGATCAACACTTATTTACACAGATGCTGACTAATACATTTCAAAGAAAATTAACTACTATTCATCTAGTATTTATTGAGTCCCTACTGTGTTCCAGGTACTGTTCTAGGTGCTGGGAATACAGCATGGAACAAAACAAACAAAAATCATGCCATGTAGAACTGACATTCTGGGTGAGAGAAACAATCAAAATCAAACATAATACAGGATTTAGAGATTAAAGTGTATTAAACTTTGAGGACTTTCACAGCAAAGAAGAACAGAAAAATCAGGAGGAAGGTGGTAGAACATAAGGAACTAGATTTAAGAGATTGGTTTCTTTTAAGATGGGAGAAAGGGCACATTGGTATGCTAAAGGGAATAACCACAGAGAAAGAAAAATTGATCATGTAGGAGAACAGCTAACATAACGTTCTTGACAAGGTGAAAAGGGTTATGATCTAGCACAAAATTGGAAAGATTGGTTTTCTTAGGAGCACAGGGAATTCATCTATTCTAACTAGCAGGAAGGCAAAGAAAATGAATACAGATGCTGGTAAGTGAATAGATATGGTGATAGGAGACAACAGAATCTACTCTGGGGCGAAGACCACACTTTATGTTCTTTCCCTAAGCATTTACATCCATGTTCCACTATTAGGTCAAATGGCACTAGCATGAAACCAGATATTTAGATAAATGCAGTGAAATAAAAAGTCCAGAAATAAATCCATACATATATGGTCAATTAATTTTCAACAAAGGCACCAAAACTATACAGGATAGGATAGTCTCTACAATAAATAGTACTAGCGAAAATGGATATTCACTTGCAAATGAATGAAACTGGTATCATATACCATACACAAAATCAACTCAAAATGATTGAAGATGTGAAGGTAAGACCCGAAACCATAAAGCTCCTAGAAGAAAACACAAGGGATAAGTTCCTTGACACTTGTCTTAGCAATGATTTTGTATATTTGATATCAAAAGCAAACCAAAAAAGACAAAAAATAAACAAGTGGAACTCTATCAAATCTAAAAAGCTTTTGCTTAAAGGTAATCATCAACAGAATAAAAAGGAAATCTACAGAATGTAAAAGATATTTGCAAACCACATATCTGATAAGGAGTTAATATCCAAAATATATAAAGTGTTAATATCCAAAATATATTAGGAACTCATACAACTCATTAACAAAACCAGTTACCCAAATAAAAAATGGGCAAATGATCTGAATAGACGTATCTCCAAGGATGACATATAAATGGTCAATAAGTATATGAAAAGATGCTCAACATCACTAATCACCAGGGAAATGAAAATCCAAATATCACCTCACATCTGTAAAGATGAAATATCACCTCACATCTGTAAAGATACCTATTATCAAAAAGACAAGAAATAACAAGTGTTGGAGAGAATGTGGAGAAAAGGGAACATTGTGCACTACTAGTGGGCATGTAAATCCGTATAGTCACGATGAAAACCTCTATGGAGGTTCCTTAAGAAATTTTAAATTAAACTACCATATGATCCAGAAATCCCACTATGAGTATATATCTGAAGGAAACGAAACCACTAGATCATAGCGATATCTGAAACTCCATGTTTTTTGTAGTAAATCCACAATAACCAAAATATGGAAACAAACTGTTTGCCTATGGATGAAAGGATAAAAGCATGTATTTTTTGTATATAACACAATGGAATATTACTCACCTTTAAAAATAATCTTGTCATTTCCGAAATCCTATACAAACCTGGAGGGTTTACATAAGCCAGACAGAAAGACAAATACTAAATTATTCCAAACCAGTCCATTCTGAAGGAGATCAGCCCTGGGATTTCTTTGGAAGGAATGATGCTAAAGCTGAAACTCCAGTACTTTGGCTACCTCATGCGAAGAGTTGACTCATTGGAAAAGACTCTGATCCTGGGAGGGATTGGGGGCAGGAGTAAAAGGGGATGACAGAGGATGAGATGGCTGGATGGCATCACTGACTCGATGGACATAAGTCTGAGTGAACTCCGGGAGTTGGTGATGGACAGGGAGGCCTGGCGTGCTGCGATTCATAGAGTCGTAAAGAGTCAGACACAACTGAGCAACTGAACTTAACTGATATGTAGAATCAAAAAAAGAAAACAACTAAACTCACAGAAACAGAGAGAATGGTGGTTGTCAGGAGCTGACAGGCAGGGGAAATGTGGACAGGATGGTAAAAGGATATAAACTTTTAGTTGTAAGATGAATAACTTTTGAAATCAAGTGTATAGCATGTTAATTACAGTTGATAATACTGTATCATAAACTGAAATTTACTAAGGGTATATCTTTCACCATTCTCACACAAAAAAGAACATGTTAATTAACTATGAAAGGTGGGAATCCTTTCAAAATGTATACAGATATCAAATCATCACACTAAACACACACACATATATAACAATTTTGCTAACAATAAACTTATAAAAAATACTTATTGTCAAAAATCTATATATACTGACCCACAAGTAGCCATCACTGGTGAAATGGAAAGAGAATCAGATGTGGAATTAATAACAATGTATTTGAGTCCCAGCTCCACAATTTACTAGTTTGTGATCCTAGGCAAATTACCTCATTTCTTGCATCTTCTGCTTTCTCAACTATAAAACAGGATAGCTAAGACAATTACTTGGAAATTATGTGAAAGTATTTTATGACTGAAGGTAAATGATTTTGAAAATAACTTCAGCAACAAATATTCTGGTCAACTGAAATGCCATGCAGAAGCCCAACATGTAAGAGGGTTAAAGTGGAGATAATTTGGTTAATATGGAAGTAGGTGGCCTGAACTGTTGCCTACTCACCCCTCCTGCACTCTGACAGCCTTTGAGAGGGGTTTTCAAAACCCTCTATAGCTCTGAAGAATAGAATCTGAAAACCACTGAAACCTACATATAGAATATATAATCCCTCTTCATCTGTTATAACTTACATACTTTTCCTGCATAGTATAACTTGACTATCCTACGGATAAAGGCATCTCTGAAGTTCATTTCCAAGCATAGAGTCAAGCAATGTCTAAAGAGAAGTGCTTAATCCAAACTCAGTCTCCCCACTATTCAGTTCGTTTTCTCTCCTTGATTATTAGTCCGGTCTACCATAAGAGCCAGCTGCTGCCCATGCTTATGTGGGAATAGGTAGGGAAAAGAACTTATCAATATATGTTTCCCTGTCTACTAGAATCCAGTGACTGGCTATCTATTTCTTATCTAAACTTTTGTTGGATTCTATTAAAAATGGCCACAGAATTAGATTCCAACTGATACTATTGTGGTAAATGTTCTGTCAAGCTATTTCTCCATAGTGCATAACTACTCTTGCCATATCTTAAAGAATTTTTTCTTCATTCTCTGGTTAAAGAGGCTATGACCCTTTCTCCAGAAATAAATTAGCTAATTTTGGACCAGTCAAACCATGAGGTAATTTCCATAGCTATTTCCATTGCCATTATTAACTAACATGTTTGTAGATCTGCAGTATAAGAGTAGTAATCCAGTGCCCGGGTACTGAGGCTACAGTTCTAGGATTCAAACTAGTTCTGCCACTTTAACTTTGGAGGAATTAGTTAACCACTCTGCATCTCAGTTTCTTTATGGAGTCTGGCAATGATTATGATAATTATGATAACTGTAATTGGACCTTGTCATATGCCAGGTGTTTTTTAAATCATTTTAATTGAAAATGATACTTATCCCACAAAGTTGTGGCTAGGATTAAATAAAACAATACTATTAGAGGTCATAGACTAATACTTACATATAAGTGCTTAATAAATATCATATATGATTATTTTATTGTTAATTCAAGCAATGTTTACTGTCTATTTCTTGAGAAAACATGCCTTAAAATCAGAGTTCACACTCTTAATAAATTTGTTTAGGAGACCAACATGCACACAAAAGTTATCTTTTTATCCCAGCTTTATTGAAACATAAGTTAAAATAATGCTATGTAATTATAAGGTATGCAACATGATGATGTAATACACATAAATATTGTGTATGGTCACCACAATAAGGTTAGTTAATACATCCATCAGTTTATACACTTACCATTTACATTTTTCTGTGGTAAGAATGTTTAAGATCTACTCTGAGTAACTCTCAAGTATATAACACAGTACTATTAACTATAATCTAGCACCACCATGCCATACATTAGAGTCCCCAGAAGTTATTCATGTTATAAATAAAGTTTGCACCTTTTAACCAACATCTTCCCATCTCCTAGACCCAGTGGTGAACGTCATTCTGCTGTTTCTTTAGCTTTGGCCTTTTTAGCATAATGTCCTCAAGGTCCATACATGTAACTGCAAATAGGAGGATTTCTTGCTTTCATGGCTGAATGATACTCCACTCTGTATGACACACATGCATACCAAGTTTTCTTTATGTATTCCTCTGTCAATGGATACACATTTTTTCCATGTCCTGCTACAATAATGTTACAATGAACCTAAGACTGCAGCAATCTCCTAAAAATAGTAATTTCATCTTCTTCAGATGAACACAATTTTTCTTTGGTATCCACGGGGTATTGATCCCAGGATCTCCTATGGATATCAAAATCTGAAGTGCTCAAATCTCTTAAATAAAATGATGCAGTTCCACATAACCTACACACATCTGCTCATATACTTTAAATCATCCCTAGATAACTTATAATACCTAAGACAATATGAATGCTGTGTAAGTAGTTGTAAATACAATATAAAGGTAATGTAATCAGTTGCCAGCACATGGCAAATGCAAGTTTGGCCTTCTAGAATCTATTGAAATTTTTTTAAATATTTTCCACCTGCAGCTGTGGAACCATAGACAGACAACTGTATTCAAAAAGTAGGATTCTGAGATTGCTTGATAGTTCTATTTTTAATTTTTTAGGGCTCTCCATGTTTGTTTCCATAGTGGCTCTACCAATTTATATTTTTACCAGTAGTACACTGTAAGAATTCCATTTTATCCACATCAGTATTTTTGCATCTGGTCTCATTGTTAATAGCCATTCTAAGAGGTGTGAGGTGGTTTTGACTTTAATTTGCTGATGATTAGTGATGTTGACCAGGCTTCCTGGGTCACTCAGCTGGTAAAGAATCTGCCTGCAAGGCAGAAGACTCTGGTTCAATTCCTGGGTGGGGAAGATCCCCTGGAGAAGGGATAGGCTACCCACTCCAGTATTCTTGGACTTCCCTGATAGTTAAGATAGTAAAGAATCCACCCACAATGTGAGAGACCTGGGTTTGATTCCTGGGTTGGGAAGATCCCCTGGAGAAGGGCACGGCAACCCAAGCCTGGTGGGCTACAGTCCATAGGGTCGCAATGAGTCAGATACAACTGAGTGACTAAGCATAGCACATTGATGCTGACCAGTATTTTACATACCTGATGACAGTTCGTATGCCATCTTTGGAAAAAAAATCTATTCAATTCCATTCCCCATTATTTAATAGGATTATTTGGTATTTTGCTTTTGAATTATATAAGTCCCTTAAATATTTTGTATAACCACTTATTAGATACATGGTTTGCAAATATTTTCTCCTATTCCATAGGTTGCCTTTTTATTTTCTCAATTATTTATTTCCCTTGCCAAACCTTTTGAGCATGATCTAGTCCCACTTATTTTTGCTTTCATAGATTATGTTCTTGGTTTAATATCTAAAAAACCACTGCCAAGACCAAAGCTAAGAAGCTTTATCCTTATGTTTTCTAGGATTTTTATGATTTTAGGTCTTAACTTAAGCCCATTTTGAGTTTACTTTTATAAGTGGTGTGAGATAGGGATTTAATTCAATTCTTCTATAAGTGTACCAGTTTTCTCACAACTATTAAATGAAGAGAGTCTATCCACTGAATATTTTTGGCTTGTCAATTATTAGTTGTGGTTTAGCTGCTAAGTCGTGTCTGACTCTTGTGACCCCAAAGACTATAGCCCGCCAGGCTCCTCTGTCCATGGGATTTCCCAGGCAAGAATTCTGGAGTGGGTTACCATTTCCTGCTCCAGGGGATCTTCTTGACCCAGGGATCAAACCAAGGTCTCCTGCTTTGCAGACAGTCTCCTGCTTTGCAGGCAGATTCTTTACCAATTGAGCCACCAGGGAAGCTCTTTGTCAATTATTAATTGACTGTATATACATGTGTTTATTTCGAGGGCTCTCAGTTCTGTTCCATTGGTCTAAGCATGTGTGAAAAGTCATATCTGACTCTTTGTGACCCCATAGACTGTAGCCAGGCATCTCTGTCCAAAGAATCTTACAGGCAATAATACTAGAGTCGGTTACTATTTACTACTCCAGGGATCTTCTTGGTCCCAGGGATCAAAACTGTATCTCTTTTATCTCCTGCATTGGCAGGCCAGTTCTTCACCTTGAACCACCTGGGAAGCTCCTCCATTGGTTTATGCATGCATGCTAATTGCTTCAGTCATGTCCAACTCTTTAGGATACTATGATCTATAGCCCACCAGGCTCCTCTGTCCAAGTGATTCTCCAGGCAAGAATAGTAAAATGGGTTGCCAGGTTCTTCTCTAGGGTATCTTCCCAACCCAGGGATCAAAGCCATGTCTCACTGTGTCTCCTGCATCATAGGCGGGTTTTTTTTTTTTTTTTTTTTTTTTTTTTTACCACTAGTGCCACCCTTACAGGTCTCCCTTTATGCCAGTCCCATGCTGTTTTGATCTAAATAGTTTTGCAATGTACTTGAAAATCAGGACATATGCTGCCTCAAGCTTTGTCATTCTTTCTCAGAATTGCTTTGTCTATTCCAGGCCTTTTGTGGTTCCACAAAAATTTTAGAATTGTTTTCTATTCCTATGAAAAATGCTATTGGAATTCTGATAGGAATTGCAGTGACTCTATCAGAGAAGGCGATGGCATCCCACTCCAGTACCCTTGCCTGGAAAATCCCATGGACGGAAAAGCCTGGTAGGCTACAGTCCATGGAGTCACAAAGAGTCGGACATGACAGAGCGACCTCACTTCCACTTTTCACTTTCATGCATTGGAGAAGGAAATGGCAACCCACTCCAGTGTTATTGCCTGGAGAGTCCCAGGGACGGGGGAGCCTGGTGGGCTGCCGTCTATGGGGTCGCACAGAGTCGGACACGACTGAAGTGACTTAGCAGCAGCAGCAGCAGCAGTGACTCTATAGATGGCTTTGGGTAGTATAAATATTTTAACAATAATAATTTTTCTGATCCATAACCTCAGGTTTCTTTCCATTTATTTGTATCTTCTTCAATTATTTGCATCAATGTTTTACAGTTTCAGTGTATGGTCTTTAACTACTTTCATTAAATTCGCTCAAGTACTTTATCGTTTTTGATGCTATTCTAAATGGAAATGTTTTCTTTTTCAGATACTTATTAGTGTATAGAAATAATTGATTTTTGTCTGTTGATTTTGTGTCTTGCAACTTTACTATACTCATGTATTATAATAATTTTTGATAGAGTCTCTATGATTATCTATACACAAGTTCAGAGTGCCTAACGAACTATGGATGGAGGTTCGTGACATTGTACAGGAGACAGGGATCAAGACTATCATGGAAAAGAAATGCAAAAAAGCAAAATGGCTATCTGATAAGGCCTTACAAACAGCTGTGAAAAGAAGGGAAGCGAAAAGCAAATGAGAAAAGGAAAGATATACCCATTTGAATGCAGAGTTCCAAAGAATAGCCAAGGAGAGATTAAAAAAAAAAAGAAAAAAAGACTTCCTCAGCAATCAATGCAAAGAAATAGAGGAAAACAATAGAATGGGAAAGACTAGAGATCTCTTCAAGAAAATTAGAGATACCAAGGGAACATATCATGCAAAGATGGGCACAATAAAGGACAAATATGGTATGGACCTAATAGAAGCAGAAGATATTAAGAAGAGGTGGCAAGAATACAGAGAAGAACTGTGCAAAAAAGATCTTCATGACCCAGATAATCATGAAGGTGTGATCACTCGCACTCACCTAGAGCCGGACACCCTGGAATGTGAAGTCAGGTGGACCTTAGGAACATCACTACAAACAAAGCTAGTGGAGGTGATGGAATTCCAGTTGAGCTATTTCAAATCCTGAAAGATGATGCTGTGAAAGTGCTACACTCAATATGCCAGCAAATTTGGAAAACTCAGCAGTGGCCACAGGACTGGAAAATGTCAGTTTTCATTACAATCCCAAAGAATGGCAATTCCAAACAATGATGAAATGACCGCACAACTGTACTCATCTCACACGCTAGTAAAGTATTGCTCAAAATTCTCCAAGCCAGGCTTCAACAGTTCATGAAGCATGAACTTCCAGATGTTCAAGCTGGTTTTAGAAAAGGCACAGGAACCAGAGATCAAATTACCAACATCCGCTGGTTCATGGAAAAAGCAAGAGAGTTCCAGAAAAACATCTACTTCTGCCTTATTGACTATTGCAAAGCCTTTGATTGTGTGGATCACAATAAACTTTGGAAAACTCTTCAAGAAATGGGAATACTAGACCACCTGACCTGCCTCTTGAGAAACCTGTATGCAGGTGAGGAAGCAACAGTTAGAACTGGACATGGAACAACAGACTGGTTCCAAATAGGAAAAGGAGTACGTCAAGGCTGTATATTTTCACCCTGCTTATTTAACTTATATGCAGAGTACATCATGAGAAACGCTGGGCTGGATGAAGCACAAGCTGGAATCAAGTTTTCTGGGAGAAATATCAATAACCTCAGATATGCAGATGACACTACTCTTGTGGCAGAAAATGAAGAAGAACTAAAGAGTCTTTTGATGAAAGTGAAACAGGAGAGTGAAAAGTTGCCTTAAAGCTCAACATTCAGAAAACGAAGATCATGACATCTGGTCCCATCACTTCATGGCAAATAGATGGGGAAACAGTGGAAATAGTGGCTGACTTTTTTTTGGCTCCAAAACACTGCAGATGGTGATTGCAGCCATTAAATTAAAAGACCCTTGCTCCTTGGAAGGAAAGTTATGACCAACCTAGACAGCATATTAAAAAGCAGAAATATAGATCAATGGAACAAAATAGAAAGCCGAGATAAATCCACACACCTATGGACACCTTACCTTTGACAAAGGAGGCAAGAATATACAATGGGTTAAAGACATCTCTTTAACAAGTGGTGCTGGGAAAACTGGTCAACCACTTGTAAAAGAATGAAACTAGAATACTTTCTAACATCATACACAAAAATAAACTCAAAATGGATTAAAGATCTAAATGTAAGACCAGAAACTATAAAACTCCTAGAGGAGAACATAGGCAAAACACTCTCCAACATAAATCACAGCAGGATCCTCTATGATCCACCTCCCAGAATTCTGGAAATAAAAGGAAAAATAAACAAATGGGATCTAATTAAAATTAAAACCTTCTGCACAACAAAAGAAACTATAATCCAGGTGAATAGACAGCCTTCTGAATGGGAAAAAATAATAGCAAATGAAACAACTGACAACAACTAATCTCAAAAATATACAAGCAACTCCTGCAGCTCAACTCCAGAAAAATAAATGACCCAATCAAAAAATGGGCCAAAGAACTAAATAGACATTTCTCCAAAAAAGACATACAGATGGCTAACAAACACATGAAAAAATGTTCAACATCACTCATTATCAGAGAAATGCAAATCAAAACCACAGTGAGGTACCATTTCACGCCAGTCAGAATGGCTGTGATCCAAAAGTCTACAAGCAATAAATGTTGGAGTGTGTGTGGAGAAAAGAGAACCCTCTTACACTGTTGGTGGGAATGCAAACTAGTACAGCCACTATGGAGAACAGTGTGGAGATTCCTTAAAAAACTGGAAATAGAACTGCTTTATGACCCAGCAATCCCAAGGCTGGGCATACACACCGAGGAAACCAGAATTGAAAGAGATATGTGTACCTCAATGTTCATTGCAGCCAGGACATGAAAGCAACCTAGATGTCCATCAACAGATGAATGGATAAGAAAGCTGTGGTACATATATACAATGGAGTATTACTCAGCCATTAAAAAGAATACATTTGAATTAGTTCTAATGAGGTGGATAAAACTGGAGCTGATTATACAGAGTGAAGTAAGCCAGAAAGAAAAACACCAATACAGTATACTAACGCATATATATGGGATTTAGAAAGAAGGTAACGATAACCCTGTATGCAAGACAGCAAAAGAGACACAGATGTACAGAACAGTCTTTTGGACTCTGTGGGAGAGGGCGAGGATGGGATGATTTGGGAGAATGGCATTGAAACATGTATAATATCATATAAGAAATGAATCACCAGTCCAGGTTCGATGCAGGATACAGGATACTAGGGGCTGGTGCACTGGGATGACCCAGAGAGATGGTATGGGGAGGGAGGTGGGAGGGGGGTTCAGGATTGGGAACACGTGTACACCCACGGTGGATTCATGTTGATGTATGGCAAAACCAATACAGTATTGTAAAGTAAAATACCGTAAAAATAAATTAATTAATTAATTAATAAAAAGCAGAGACATTACTTTGCCAACAAAGGTCTGTCTAGTCAAGGCTATGGTTTTTGCAGTGGTCATGTATGAATGTGAGAGTTGGACTATAAAGAAAGCTAAGCGTCGAAGAATTGATGCTTTTGAACTGTGGTGTTGGAGAAGACTCTTGAGAGTCCCTTGGACTGCAAGGAAATCCAACTAGTCCATCCTAAGGAGATCAGTCCTGGGTGTTCATTGGAGGGACTGATGTTGAAGCTGAAACTCCAATACTTTGGCCCCCTGATGTGGAGAGCTCACTCATTTGAAAAAAGACCCTGATGCTGGGAAAGATTGAGGGCAGGAGGAGAAGGGGACGACAGAGGCTGAGTTGGTTGGATGGCATCACTGACACAACGGACATGGGTTTGGGTGGACTCCAGGAGTTGGTGATGGACAGGGAGGCCTGACGTGCTACAGCTCATGGGGTTGCAAAGAGTCAGACATGACTGGGCGACTGAACTGAACTGAACTGATACACAAGTTCATGTCATCTACAAACAGATAATTTTCAAACAGCAATATTTGATTCTTCCCTTATGATTTGGAAGCTTTACATTTTTCTCTTGCCTGATTACTGTACCTAAGACTTCCAGTACTATGTTGAATAGAAGCGGCAAGAGTGGGCTTCCTTGTCTTCTTTCTGTTATTAAAGGAAAAGCTTCCAACCTTTTAAATTTGAGCATGATGCTAGCTGTTGGCTTGTCTTATGTGGACTTTACTATGTACATTACTTCTACACCCAGTTTCCCAACATTTTTTATCATGAAAGGAGGTTGCATTTATCAAATGCTCTTTCTGTATCTATTTAGAAGACTACATGATTTTTTATTTTCATCCTATTGTGATGTTTATTGATTTACATCTATTAAACCATCCTTGTATCCCTGAGATAAATCCCACTTGATTATGTTGTATTATCTTCCAATGTGCTGTTGAATTTAGCTTGACAGTATTTGGTAAGACTTTTTGTATCTATATTCATCAACATTATTGGCTTGTAGTTTTCTTTTTATGTAGTATCCTCAGCTAGCTTTAGAATCAGGGTAATGTAGGCCTTATAAAATGAGTTTCAGAGTATTCTCTCCTCTTCAATATTTTAGGAAGCATGTGAGGAGGTTTGGTGCTAATTCTTCTTTAAATGTTTGTTGAAATTCACCAATGAAACCACGTGGTCTTGGGCTTTTCTTTGTTGGGTGTTATTTGATTACTGATTCTATCTCCTTATTCATTATTAGTCTGCTCAGATTTTCTATTTCTTCATAATTCAGTCTTAACTGGTTGTCTATTTCTAGGAATGCATTCATCTCTTCTATGTTATCCAATTTATTGGCATATAATTATTTATAGTAGTTTATTATGATTCTTTGTATTTCTGTGACATCAGTTGTAATGTTTCCATTTTCATTTCTGACTATTTGAGTCTTCTTTTTTTCCTTAGGCTACTTAAAGGTTTGACAATGTGCCTTAAGTCAGCCCTGTTAGGAATTCTGGGGCCTTCTCAGACTTTTCCTATGGATATTTGTGCTCCATATGTCTTGTTCCTTCTTGAAGGAATTCTAAAGATTATATGCCTTCTATCAATTCTGCAAAGTCAGACCAGAAGCTGACAGCTTCCTATTTGCTTTCCCTAGGACAGTGCTGGATGCTCAAGTTTCTGTACTTTCTCCCATTCCACATAGTTGTGCTAGCTTTCTGGTGCATTTACTAGCCATCAGTAAACGCTCAGTCTTGCCACTTTCAGGGTATCGCACATGGAGCCAGCCACAAGGCAAAGGAGATGTGTGGGTAAGTTACATAAAGCCCTGGGGGTGCTCATGGGTTAGTTGAGGAGATACATAGGCCAGGTGTACCCAGTGGAAAATAGACAGGCTGGTGGAATCTATGAAGAGGTGAGTGGATCTACATCCTGTTGGTGCCCTCCCAGATCTCTGGCTATTCTCCCAGTTGCTCCCCATCCCTGAGTCATGAAGCACATACACTTTAATCTGGATAGGGTAAGGACAAGGAGGTCTCTTTGGCAGCATCCTACACAGCTGGACAAGCTGGATGCTCATTCATATGCTTTCACTTTCCCCTATGGGAGAATTCTTGGATCAAGAAAGTCTCTCTTGGCACTGGGCTGTGCTGCCTCTGGGAAGAGATGATGCAGGTAAAGAAAAATTGTTCCTCTTACCCTCTTCAATGTGTCCAATCTCAGATTGATTTTGTTCCAGTGGTGTGCTAGAACTTCACCCCTCAAGTCTCAGACTTCCACAAAGTCACTCTCATGAATAAGGTGACTGTCAAAATTGATGTGCTTTGGGGAAAATAGTAGAAAATTCCTATTCTGCCATTTTGATCAAAAATCATTTTCAAAGCATCACACATGCGATCATTGACGACTGCAAATGGTGCTATATTATCATAATGGATAGTGTACCTATGTCTATCAAGGTAATTCTTACAGAGCTTCATAGGAGAGCAAAAGCTTGCACTATAATTTTTATAAGTTTAAGAATCATTAGAAGTTCTGCAAGTAAAGGGAAAGAAGGACATTCTAAGCAGAAGAAAAGTCATGTACACATGCAACTGGTAACTTAATACAAATTAAGATAAGCTTAGATAATTTCTAATATTTCAGCAAAACTGGAAAGTAGAGCCTAAGGAGGGCAGGGATAGAGAATGGAGAAGTAGAGATATTACAATTTATATGTCAACAGTTCTCAAATGTTCTAGTTAAGAAGCCTCTTATACTCTTAGAATTACATAGACTCCAAAAGCATTTTGCTTACAGGGCCTATATCTACCAATACTTACGGTATTAAAATTATAACAAATTTTACAAACAATAGAATACTTGAATACATAAGCACATTTCCTATTAGCTTACAGAATGATGATGCCATCACATTATCACATGATCTGGAAACGTCACTATGTACTTTTGAGAGGATGAGCACTGAAAAGACATTTCCCAAAGCACGAAAATCATGACATTTCAAGAGATGGGGGTCAGTGGTAACAGCTTCATCCCATCAATATTAGTCAAGCTCTATGTTAGGTTTATGGAAATATACTTTCAATTTTGTATCTTCATCTATAATTCCTTTAAACTATTCATTCTTTCATCTATTTAGCTTGAGTATTACCAGTTAAGGAAACAACTTTACATCATATATTTTAGTGGGCCTAACAAAACAGTGCTATAGTTGTTGATCTGAGTATGTATTTTCCTATCCCTTAAGGATTTTTCATATTTAATGCAGAGAAAATGTGCAGAAAGCTAAAACATTTCAAAACCACATAGGTGAAAAATGGAACAAGGTAAGAATATAAAGGCAAAAATTACAGAATGATGGATTGGTACAAATATTGAGCATGGATCTCCTAATGAACAGAATCATATGGAAAAAGGGCAGCCAGTTAACACTCTGAAATTCAAACCCAAGATTGCACTTTATATGGAAGCTCACTTCCATCTGCCATCCAATGTGAATTTAACACCACAGCACACTTTCTGACTCATTCAAGTGATGATATTTTCTATAAAATCTTCCCTGAAATCAATGTGCTTCTGTTCTTGCTCTGCCATATGGCCGACCTGTCAGCCATTTTCCTATATACAAAATTATTCTGAAGAATAAATTATAATTGTACCCAGCTCTTATTAGTCTCTTTTTATAGCCTGTTATACATTCTCCATTTATCAGTTTTTATTAAAAGAAATAATTTCCATCACTTGTAAGTTTATATAGCTATAAGCTGCTCTTGATTACTCAGCACTTTTACAGAAACCATTTTCTGGTAATTACATGGTACTCAAAACTAAGTCAGTAAAACTATCACCATTATACTAAATTCAATTTAAAACAGTTATTTTCCTATGTATTTTCTTAAACTTGAGATTATCATGCAGGTATGGTTAGTTTCAAAACTAAGCTGACTAGGAAGAAAATCTATATGAGATGGTTTCAAAAGGGAAAAGGGTTATACCTTTGTGAATAACTAAACTGACTATAATAATTATTAAAACTAGAGTGGACTTTTGCACTTATTTTCTCTGCCTAGAATACTCTTCCCCCAAACAGTCACATGCCTTCTTTCCTGAATTTACTCGTCTGTGCTCAGATGTCAATTTCTGATAGGGATCTTCTTTGACCATCCTAAATAAAACACCCATGGTATTCATCTTTTTTAAATCTTCTAATTTGCTTTCTTTTTCTTCTTAGTCCTAATCATTAAGAGATCTTATATTACTTATTCAATTATATTTTGGGGGGCAGAAATTTTGTCTTCCAAATACCTAGAAAAGTGTCAAGCAAATAGTACTCAGTAAATATGTATTGAATAAATACATACATTCAGGAAATTAGTTTTTAGATTACTCAGTTACATAGCTGATTCTAATCTTTGAGTCTTCACAATTATTGTGTTGTTGCTATATAGCTGCTAAGTCATGTCTGACTCTGCGACCCCATGAACTGTAGTGCACCAGGCTGCTCTGTCCATGGGATTTCCCAGGCAAGAATACTGGAGTGGGTTACCATTTCCTTCTCCAGAGGATCTTCCCGACCCAGGGCTTGAACCTGTGTTTCCTGCTTGACAGGAGGATTCTTTACCACTGAGACACTGAGGAAGCAATCCCTGATTATTAGCATCCCAATTTAAGACTAAAGAAAATAAAATACTCTATTCACTAGGAATGAAACAGGTTTTAAAATCACAAAAATCAATGAAGCTTTTAAAATAATCCATTAGAAGTCATGTGAAGGACAAATTTAAGAATAAATTACAATTTTTTACATCTAAAATGACTCAAGTATTTCTTATTAAACCTGTCAGTATTCTCAAATATATGAGAAAATGGGCAGTCCTAGACATTGGTGGGGAGTGTATAAACAGCACAATCTTTCCTGAAGGTAATTTGGCAATAGTTATCAAAACCTTAAGTGCATATTCTTTGATATATTAATCATATTTCACAGAGATTCTAAGGAAATTATTTTGATATGTTCAAAGGTCAAGCTATATGGAAATTCCCTGGAGAATTCTCCATCAGTCAAAAACCAAAAATGATTTAATAATCAGAAACCAAAGACAAGTATAAAATACAGTATATCTGTGCAAAATTATTTTATATAAACAACAAAAATATTAGTGAAAAATATTAAATTTAATGGAAAGTATTCACCATATATTAAGTATAGAATAAATTAAACATCTTAATTCTGCTCTATTGACTATGCCAAAGCCTTTGACTGTGTGGATCACAATAAACTGTGGAAAATTCTGAAAGAGATGGGAATACCAGACCACCTGACCTGCCTCTTCAGAAACCTATAAGCAGGTCAGGAAGCGAAAGTAAGAACTGGACATGGAATAACAGACTAGTTCCAAATAGGAAAAGGAGTACGTCAAGGCTGTATATTGTCACCCTGCTTATTTAACTTATATGCAGAGTACATCATGAGAAACGCTGGGCTGGAAGAAGCACAAACTGGAATCAAGATTGCTGGGAGAAATATCAATAACCTCAGATATGCAGATGACACCACCCTTATGGCAGAAAGTAAAAAAGAACTAAAGAGCCTCTTGATGAAAGTGAAAGAGGAGAGTGAAAAGGTTGGCTTAAAACTCAGCATTCGAAAACTAAGATCATGACATCTGGTCCCATCATTTCATGGCAGATAGATGGGGAAACAGTGGAAACAGTGGCTGACTTTCTTTTTCTGGGCTCCAAAATCACTGCAGATGGTGACTGCAGCCATGAAATTAAAAGATGCTTGCTCCTTGTAAGGAAAGTTATGACCAACCTAGACATCATATTAAAAAGCAGAGACATTACTTTGCCAACAAAGGTCTGTCTAGTCAAGGCTATGTTTTTTGCAGTGGTCATGTATGGATATGAGAGTTGGACTATAAAGAAAGCTGAGCACCAAAGATTGATGCTTTTGAACTGTGGTGTTGGAGAAGACTCTTGAGAGTCCCTTGGACTGCAAGGAGAGCCAACCAGTCCATCCTAAAGGAGATCAGTCCTGGGTGTTCATTGCAGGGACTGATGTTGAAGCTGAAACTCCAATACTCTGGCCACCTCATGCGAAGAGTTGATTCATTGGAAAAGACCCTGATGCTGGGAGGGATTGGGGGCAGGAGGAGAAGGGGACGACAGAGGATGAGATGGTTGGATGGCATCACTGACTCGATGGACATGGGTTTGGGTGGACTCTGGGAGTTGATGATGGACAGGGAGGCCTGGCGTGCTGCATTTCATGGAGTCTCAAAGATCTGGACACAACTGAGTGACTGTACTGAACTTTTAAATATTTTAATTGTGTAATGTGATTTTATTACACATATGTTAATTTAACACAGTTCTAAACATGATCTAAAAATCATATACTATAATGGAAATGATGCAATATTTGACTATATAAAGACTATAAACCTTAATAATAAATAATGATGATAAAACAGAGCAAGAGTAAAATACATGTATAAAACTAGAAATAATCTGTCACATTAAAAAATGTAATATGAGTGTTATGATATAAATTTTTGAAAATGAACTAGAAGGATATTAACCAAAATGCTGTCATTGATTATCACATGTAGGTAATTACATGACAGAATTATTTCCTCTTTTTGCATATCTGTATTTCCTAAAAACTAATATACTTAACTGTAACCACTAACTTTGAAGTGATATTTCTAACTAAATGCTAACTGGATTTCCTTAAAGTCAGTCAGTTTGGACATTGTGGGAAATTCAAGTATACATATATTGAGAAGTTTTCTTAAAATATCTGGATGGTTTTTAAAATATCTATGGTGAGATTTTTTTAAATTAAAGGTAAGCAATTTGGCTTATCCAGTTATCTCTACTAATAGACACAACTGTATAAAACAGTAAGGATTTTTAAAAATTATTTTTTACTCAAGACTCCAGATCTAATCAGATGAACACATCAGTTCAGTTCAGCTCAGTTGCTTAGTCATGTCCAACTTTTTGTGACCCCATGAATCACAACATGCCAGGCCTCCCTGTCCATCACCAGCTCACGGAGTTTACCCAAACTCATGTCCATTGAGTCGGTGATGCCATCCAGCCATCTCATCCTCTGCCGTCCCCTTCTCCTCCTGCCCTCAGTCCCTCCCAGCATCAGGGTCTTTTTCAATGAGTCAACTCTTCGCATGAGGTGGCCAAAGTACTGGAGTTTCAGCTTCAGCATCAGTCCTTCCAAAGAACACCCAGGACTGATCTCCTTTAGGATGGACTGGTTGGATCTCCTTGCAGTCCAAGGGACTCTCAAGAGTCTTCTCCAACACCATAGTTCAAAAGCATCAATTCTTCAGCACTCAGCTTTCTTCACTGTCCAACTCTCACATCCATACATGACCACTGGAAAAACCATAGCCTTGACAAAAGGACCTTTGTTGGCAAAGTAATTACTCTGCTTTATATACAGATAAACAATCTAATTTCTTGACAGTACTTTATATATTTAAAAAGATGATGCATTTCTATAATACTGACATAGAATCCTTCTAACTATGCTGTCTCAAAGTGAATAAAAATTAATACAACTCTATGTTCTCTCTAGCCTCTGAGTAAAGCACTAAGATGTTATTTCCTGGTGTCTCATATGGCATATTTGACACATTTATCTTTATTTATATTTTTATAAGATGGAAGCTCCTGCTTTTCTGCCTATCCAAATTCTCTAAAATCTAGTTCTTCCAAGAAGTTATTTTTCAACTCACAATGAACTTCGTCTTGGCATTTACTGCCAAACTCAGTATTCTATCATATGACTTATGAATATTTGCTATTTCTAATTCCTTCCCACTTAAATTGGAAAACTTCATATAGAAAGAAGATTTAGTTTCATTTTTCATTCCTCACCGAGTATATACTTGTATATTTGAAAATATTGGCTTGCATGTTCATTTATAAAATTAATACCATGAAACCTAAAAAGACTTCTTGCTGTTAAACAACTAAAATTTCTGGTAAAATTATACATAATATATATATATATATGATTTGAAAATAAAGTAAAACAATCTTCGCAGTCCTTACAAAAGTGGTAAATAAGAAAATGCTGAAGTCCCCAATGCTGTCAAGACATATGCTGATCGCTGTTGATCCTATTTTAATGGCTATAATTTTCATGGCTACACATGGCAAAGGACTTAGAAGGCAATGTGCACGCACAAAGACAGAAGTCTGATTAGGACTCCTGAACAAAGTTGTGCTGTTCTTAGTCACTCTGTCATGTCCGACTCGTCATGACCCCATGGACTACAGACCATGGGATTCTCCAGACAAGAATGTTGGAGTGGTTTGCCATGCCCTCCTCCAGGGGATCTTCCCAACTCAGAGATCAAACCCAGGTCTCCTGCATTGCAGATGGATTCTTTAACATCTGAGTCATCAGGGAAGCCCATGAATACAGGTGTAGGTAGCCTATCCCTTCTCCAGGGAAACTTCCTGACCCATGAATTGAACCAGGGTCTCCTACCCTGCAGGCAGACTTCTTTACCAGCTGAGCTACCAGGGAAGCCCAAACAAAAGTAGAACTGCAAAAGATTACCTCCTCTGCAAACAAGATAAACTAGAGAAAAGCCCATCCCACAGAAACAGACAACCTGGATACCTTCCACTCTCAATCTTAACGCAGGGCAGAGGAACAAACATATCTTCCCTGAGAATCTAACAACAAAGATCTTAAATCGAAGTGCAGTCAGAATTTCTACTATCTCTCCTATGAAAAACCCAAACTTGAAAGTTTATTTAAAACTTTTACAGGGTTATTAGAAAACTCAAGTATTTGATAAAAGTTAATCAAAGTCCTCTTCGGATAAAAGCAGTTTGATCACAGGTGTCAGGAAATTCTCCCAAATACATTTCCATTTAACACTGACTCCCAACTAACAATTATAGAAACACAAGAAAACAAGAAACTAGAATCAAAAGGCAGTACAAACACACATGCATACATGCACAAACATTGCAAAATCATCCTCAAAAAATTTTCAGAAATGTGCTTATTTGATAAACAATACAAAATAAATTTAAGACAATCTCAAATGTATCAGTAAGGAACAAGAGATTTTTTGATGACCAGAAAAAAAAAAAATCTAGAAACAATATATCATCAAAATTTTAAAAATAATTATCAACTAACAGTGTATCAACTACTAGCTCCACTAAAAGCTGGTGGAGGTGATGAGGTGAAATCCTGAAAGATGATGCTGTGAAAGTGCTGCACTCAATATGCCAGCAAATTTGGAAAACTCAGCAGTGGCCATAGGACTGGAAAAGGTCAGTTTTCATTTCAATCCCAAAAAAAGGCAATGCCAAAATGCTCAAGCTACCACACAATTGCACTCATCTCACATGCTAGTAAAGTAATGCTCAAAATTCTCCAAGCCAGGCTTCAGCAGTACGTGAACTGTGAACTTCCAGATGTTCAAGCTGGTTTTAGAAAAGGCAGAGGAACCAGAGATCAAATTGCCAACATCCACTGGATCATGGAAAAAGCAAGAGAGTTCCAGAAAAACATCTATTTCTGCTTTATAGACTATGCCAAAGCCTTTGATTGTGTGGATCACCACAAACTGTGGAAAATTCTTCAAGAGATGGGCATACCAGACCACCTGACCTGCCTCTTGAGAAACCTGTATGCAGGTGAGGAAGCAACAGTTAGAACTGGACATGGAACAATAGACTGGTTCCAAATAGGAAAAGGAGTACGTCAAGGCTGTATATTGTCACCCTGCTTATTTAACTTATATGCAGAGTACATCATGAGACACGCTGAGCTGGAAGGAGCACAGACTGGAATCAAGTTTTCTGGGAGAAATATCAATCATCTCAGATATGCAGATGACACCACCCTTGTGGTAGAAAGTGAAGAAGAACTAAAGAGCCTCTTGATGAAAGTGAAAGAGGAGAGTGAAAAAGTTGGCTTAAAGCTCAACATTCAGAAAACTAAGGTCATGGCATCTGGTCCCATCACTTCATGGCAGACAGATGGGAAAACAATCGCTGACTTTATTTTTGGGGGCTCCAAAATCACTGCAGATGGTGACTGCAGCCATGAAATTAAAAGACACTTGCTCCTTGGAAGGAAAGTTATGACCAACCTAGACAGCATATTAAAAAGCAGAGACATTACTTTGCTAAAAAAGGTCCAGCTAGTCAAGGCTATGGTTTTTCCAGTAGTCATGTATGGATGTGAGAGTTGGACTATAAAGAAAGCTGAGTGCCGAAGAATTGATGCTTTTGAACTGTGGTGTTGGAGAAGACTCTTGAGGGTCCCTTGGACTGCAAGGAGATCTAACCAGTCCATTCAAAAGGAGATCAGTCCTGGGTATTCATTGGAAGGACTGATGTTGAAGCTGAAACTCCAATACTTTGGCCACCTGATGTGAATAGCTGTCATTGAAAAAGACCCTGATGCTGGGAAAGATTGAGGGCCTGAGGAGAAGGGGACAACAGAGGATGAGATGGTTGGATGGCATCACTGACTCAATGGACATGGTTTTGGGTAGACCCCGGCAGTTGGTGATGGATAGGAAGGCCTGGTGTGCTGTGGTTTATGGGGTCACAGAGAGTCTGACATGACTGAGTGACTGAACTGAACAGTGTAAAAACAGAACAGGTATAGCTGAAGATAAAATTAGTAAACTAGAAAATAGCTGAAATCATAGAATAGCATATAGCAGAAACAAAAGATGGGTAATATGAAAGGTTAAGATACATGCGAAAAGGACTTCCCTGGTGATCTAGTGTCTGAGACTCCAGGCTCTCAATGCAGGGGGCCTGGTTTGATTCCTGGTCAGGGAACTAGATCCCACATGCCACAAGTAAGAGTTTACATGCTACAGCTAGGGATCCTGCATGTCACAACTAAGACCCAGTGAAAGTGAAAGTTTCTCAGTCAAGTCTGACTCTTTGTGACCCCATGAACTATACAGTCCATGGAATTCTCCAGGCCAGAATACTGGAGTTGGTAGCCTATCCCTTCTCCAGGGGATCTTCCCAACCCAGGGATCAAACCCAGATCTCCCACATTACAGGCAGAATTTTTACCAGCTGAACCACAAGGGAAGCCCAAGAATACTGGAGTGGGTAGCCTATCCCTTCTCCAGCAGATCTTCCCAACCGAGAATTGAACCAGGCTCTCCTGCACTGTAGGTGGATTCTTTTCCAACTGAGCTATCGGGGAAAGACCCAGTACAGACAAATAAATAAATATATATTTTTTAAAAAAGAAACAAGGAAGATAGAGACATCTTATAAACATCTACCATATTATAGAAAGAAAAAAGAATGAGGAAAAGGCAATATTCAAAGAGATAATAGCTGTGAATATTTCAAAACTGTTATATAAATGAATCCTCAGATACAGAAATCACAATAAATTTCAAGTAAGATAAAATCTAACAATTCATCAGAGTGATACTGTACAATAGCAGAGACAAAGAAAATAATTAAGCTGCCAGGGGGAAAAGACAGAATGCACACACAAAAATAATTAAAAAGTAAATGGACAGTGAACTATACCATAATAGTAATAACTAGAAAATAATGTGATAATATCTTAAAAGCACTGAGGTCAAATAACTGTTAGCCTAGAGTTCTGTATCCAGAAATTGATCTTCAGGCAAATTATAAATTTTCAGACAAAGGAAGCTGAAAGTTTGGTGATCAACAGATACATACTAATGAGAATTTCACAGAATATAATCCAGGAAAAAAGAAAATGTTCCTAGAATCGAAGCAAAAAATAATAATGATTATATTTAGTACATGAATTCCAGAACGAGGCAAACCATGGATTTATACCAAAGATAAGTACTTTTGTGAAGAAATAATGAACATTATGGATAATTAGAATTTAAATCAAACTAAAGGAGAAAATGAAGTAAAAAATGGGGAGAACATCAGTCTGAAAACAAGGCTATGACATTATAAAATAAATGTGGTGGTTGATTCATTTCAACTTTATTTAGAATTGCTCATCCCATACAGACCATTTTGTCAGAATATTCTGTCCTTGTATAGACAATAATGACATCCTGCCCTACCAATACTAGAACATGCCTTGTCAGTTATTTCACATGGAAGGATGGATTTGCATAGAGATTGCCATACTCTTTTATTCAATACTCTCTGGTGACAAGAGACCCCCATTTACAAGGAATATGACTAGTGCTAATGAGGGCTGCAGTGTCCGGCTGAGCAACAAAGCAAAGCTAACCAAGCATTCTCTAAGAAAAATTGGCTCAATTAGGTGAAATTCCAACAGCTCCACTATAGTTTCTGATTGCCTTTATCAGAGAGACTGCATTCCACTTTAGCCTGCTGACTGAGAGGACCTGAAGCACAATGAAGATTATTTCACCAGACTAAAACCATGAGAGAGAATAAGCAAACACATACAGGAAATCTTTCTTCCTCATCCTTACTTGATGAGTTGGCTCAATTAATGCAATCAACTTGTAAACGCCAAGTGGCCCAGTACTGAGGGTGAACAGATCACTAATTGACAATAAGTTTGGACAACTTATGACCCAATTAGCTGCATACACGGAGAATGAGAAGCTTGGGACCTATTAAAAATTGAGAGCTCAAAGATAGCCACTCTTGAGGAAATCTCAAAGGGAGGAGGAATGTTGTTAGCTTCATGAAGCATCCCAGCACTCTCATCCCATGTCATTTACTATCTCCAATTGGCTGACTTAAATCTACAGGGAAAGTAAAAGTGAAAGTGAAGTCACTCAATCATTTCTGACCCTTTGCAACCCCGTGGACTGTAGCCTACCAGGTATCCTCTATCCATGAGATTTTCCAGGCAAGAATACTGGAGTGGGTTGCCATTTTCTTCTCCAGGAGATCTTCCCGAACCAGGGATTGAACCCAGGTCTCCCACATTATAGACAGACGCTTTACTGTCTGAGCCACCAGGGAAGTCAAGAAGATTTCTTAGCTGATTTCAAGAGTGGGAGTGAGGATTGGGGTAGGGGGAGAGGGGGCTTGAGAAAAAGTTAAGAAGGATATTATAAAGCCTTTCCATTTCTTTAAATACCTGTTCTTCCTCTGTGCCTTATTATACAATACTACAAATACTGGAATGGGTGAATTCAACTCAGATGATCTACTACTGTGGGCAGGAATCCCTCAGAAGAAATGGAGTAGCCATCATGGGCAACAAAAGACTCCAAAATGCAATACTTGGATGCAATCTCAAAAATGACAGAATGATCTCTGTTCGTTTCTAAGGCAAACCATTCAATATCACGGTAATGCAAGCCTGTGTCCCAACCAGTAACACTGAAGAAGATGAAGTTGAATGGTTCTATGAAGACCTATAAGATCTTTTAGAACTAATACCCAAAAAAGATGTCCTTTTCATTATAGAGGACTGGAATGCAAAAGTAGGAAGTCAAGAAACACCTGGAATAACAGGCAAATTTGGCCTTGGAATATGGAATAAAGCAGGGCAAAGGCTAATAGAGTTTTGCAAAGAGAATGCACTGGTCATAGCAAACACCCTCTTCCAATAACACAAGAGAAGACTCTACACATGGACATCACCAGATGGTCAACACCAAAATCAGATTGATTATATTCTTTGCAGCCAAAGATGGAGAAGCTCTATACAGTCAGCATAAACAAGAATGGGAGCTGACTGTGGCTCAGATCATGAACTCCTTATTACCAAATTCACACTTAAATTGAAGAAAGTAGGGAAAACCACTAGATCATTCAGGTATGAACTAAATCAAATCCCTTACGATTATACACTGGAAGTGAGAAATAGATTTAAGGGTCTAGATCTGATAGACAGAATGCCTGATGAACTATGGATGGAGGTTCATGACACTGTACAGGGATCAAGACCATCCCCATGGAAAAGAAATGCAAAAAAGCAAAATGATTGTCTGAGGAGGCCTTACAAATAGCTGAGAAAAGAAGAGAAGTGAAAAGCAAAGGAGAAAAGGAAAGATTTACCCATTTGAATGCAGAGTTCCAAAGAATAGCAAGGAGAGATAAGAAAGCCTTCCTTGGTGATCCGTGCAAAGAAATAGAGGAAAAAAACAGAATGGGAAAGACTAGAGATCTCTTCAAGAAAATTAGAGATACCAAGGGAACATTTCATGCAAAGATACACTCAATAAAGGACAGAAATGGTATGGACCTAACAGAAGCAGAAGATATTAAGAAGAGGTGGCAAGAATACACAGAAGAATTGTACAAAAAAGATCTTCACGACCCAGATAATCACGATGGTGTGATCACTCACCTAGAGCCAGACATCCTGGAATGTGAAGTCAAGTGGGCCTTAGAAAGCATCACTACGAACAAAGTTAGTGGAGGTGATGGAATTCCAGTTGAGCTATTTCAAATCCTGAAAGATGATGCTGTGAAAGTGCTGCACTCATTATGCCAGCAAATTTGGAAAACTCAGCAGTGGCCACGGGACTGGAAAAGGTCAGTTTTCATTTCAATCCCAAAGAAAGGCAATGCCAAAGAATGCTCAAACTACCGCACAATTGTACTCATCTCACACGCTAGTAAAGTAATGCTCAAAATTTTCCAAGCCAGGCTTCAGCAATACGTGAACTGTGAACTTCCTGATGTTCAAGCTGGTTTTAGAAAAGGCAGAGGAACCAGACATCAAGTTACCAACATCTACTGGATGATCAAAGAAGCAAGAGAGTTCCAGAAAAACATCTATTTCTGCTTTATTGACTATGCCAAAGCCTTTGACTGTGTGGATCACAGCAAACTTTGGAAAATTCTTCAAGAGATGGGAATATCAGACTACCCGACCTGTCTCTTGAGAAACCTGTATGCAGGTCAGGAACAACAGTTAGAACTGGACATGGAACAACAGACTGGTTCCAAATAGGAAAAGGAATACGTCAAGGCTGTATATTGTCACCCTGCTTATTTAACTTATATGCAGAGTACATCATGAGACACACTGGGCTGGAGGAAACACAAGCTAGAATCAAGATTTCTGGGAGAAATATCAATCACCTCAGATATGCAGATGACACCACCCTTATGGTAGAAAGTGCAGAGGAACTAAAGAGCCTCTTGATGAAAGTGAAAGAGGAGAGCGAAAAAGTTGGCTTAAAGCTCAACATTCAGAAAACGAAGATCATGGCATCTGGTCCCATCACTTCATGGCAAATAGATGGGGAAACAGTGAAAATAGTGGCTGACTTTATTTTATTTTATTTTTTTGGGCTCCAAAATCACTGCAGATGGTGACTGCAGCCATGAGATTAAAAGACGCTTACTCCATGGAAGGAAAGTTATGACCAACCTAGATAGCATATTCAAAAGCAGAGATATTACTTTGCCAACAAAGGTCCATCTAGTCAAGGCTATGGTTTTTGCAATGGTCATGTATGGATGTGAGAGTTGGACAGTAAAGAAAGCTGAATGCCGAAGAATTGATGCTTTTGAACTGTGGTGTTGGAGAAGACTCTTGAGAGTCCCCTGGACTGCAAGCAGATCCAACCAGTCCATCCTGGGGGAGATCAGTCCTGGGTGTTCACTGGAAGGACTGATCCTGAGACTGAAACTCTAATACTTTGGCCACCTCATGGGAAGAGTTGACTCATTAGAAAAGACCCTGATGCTGGGAGGGATTGAGAGCAGGAGGAGAAGTGGACAACAGAGGATGAGATGGTTGGATGGCATCACGGACTCGATGGACGTGAGTCTGAGTGAACTCCAGGAGATGGTGATGGACAGGGAGGCCTGGCGTGCTGTGATTCATGGGGTCACAAAGAGTCGGACACGGCTGAGCAACTGAACTGAACTGAAAAATACATACATGATAACATGACAGTGCCTTACTTTGCAAATTCTATTCCATTTATCATCGCATTTTATTGCAACATGTACAGAGATAAAAAAGATAAAGAAACTAAGGAACAAACAGATAAGTGACTAGACCAGGATTACATCGTTTGTCAGCAGTGGAGCCCTTAATTCCCTTTCCACTACTTTATTGAGTATGATTGTTAAGAACTTAGGTTCTAAATTCATACTACCTGGGTTTGAATCTCTGCTCTGTCACTTGTTACCCTTGTAAGATCAGACATATCATTAAATTCTCTGAGCATGTTTTAGGTTTTTTGGAATGTATATGTGTGAAAACTAGGTTGCCCATGAAGATTAAATGTTTTAAAATATATAAAGTAAACTACATATAGTAAATCCTCTGTGTGTAATTGATTTATGAATCATTTTGAACTGAGTCATTCTAATTTTCTCCAATCACTGCTTTCCTGAACCCTGTAGAAATATCTTTTCTGGTCCCTTACTGCCTCCAGGGCATGTTTCAAAAATACTCAGTCATTTTCAGCTATTACATGTCAATCCAGTTTAAAACTTTAATACATATTCAATTTAATTTAATCCCTTCCTTACCCCTGCCACTAACCTCTACCCCCCAGTCTGGCCAGCCTATGGCCCCAGGACTCACAGTGAGAAGTGGGAATAAGGAATGGGCTTCACTTATACTCCCCCTTCCTTTCCAGCATCACGGGGTAAGGGAATTAAAGTTCTGGTTCTGGGATTCCTCCTCCCTCTCTCTATTCCATGCCTCAATTCTCTGGTGTTGGAATACTCAAAGGCAAATACTGGAGGAAATACAAATGTCTTTTCTTAACTGCCCATGACTATAGTCCCCACTTTGCAAGTTGTCACCATTTTTCTGGCTAATGCTTACTGACCATGGATTCTCTATGGCATCAAATGTGAGGCACGAGATTTTCGGGAAATGGTACAGAAGACTACTGCACAGTTCCCTAATGTGAATCATTCCCACCCACTGTAGAGTAGCCTGTGTAAGTTTAGACATTCAGTTGTATCTGACTCTTGTGACCCTAGGGACTGTATGTAGCCTGCTTGGCTCCTCTGTCCATGGGATTTTCCAGTCAAGAATATTGAAGTGGGTAGCCATTCCCTATCCCAGGGGATCTTCCCAATCCAGGAATCAAACCCACATTTCTTGCAACTCCTGAATTTGCAGGTGTACTCTACCCATGTGCCATCTGGGAAGCTTAAGAGTAACCTACAGCCCTGTTAATGAGTAGCCCTCTCAGATTGTATATAAGCAAGACAGCTCAGGTCTAGCTACCTTCTGCAGTGACCAACTGACCCATGGGAAATACATGCATCCCTGCCACAATGACCCATGGGAGAGTAAACTGACATACTAGAGCATATCTTCTCACCCTTTTGCCTCTCTACAGGTTCTTTTCTCCCAGCTTAGCAAGGTCCTCTTAGTAAGATTTATGCCATATTAGGAAATGAGATGCTTGTCTCATTTCATGTGTATGCTCAGTCACTTCAGTCATGTCCAACTCTTTGTGACTCTATGGACAATAGCCCACCAGGCTCCTCTGTCCATGGAATTCTCCAGACAAGAATACTGGAGTGGGTTGCCATTTCCTTCTCCAGGGGATCTTCCCAGCCCAGGGATCGAACCCACATTTTCTGTAACTCCTGAATTGGCGGGTGGGCTCTTTACCACTAGCGCCACCTGGGAAGCCCGACTGAAGGCAAGCCACCATTATTTTTCACCCGGATTATTGTAATAGCTTCCTAACAGGTCTCGCTGCTTCCAGTCTTTGCCAATTTTTAGCCTATCCTTATTACAACAGCCAGAATACTCTTGTGAAAATTCAAGTCAGATCAGTTCATTTCTTTGCTCAATCATCTCCAGAGCTCCTCATCTCATTCAAAGAATCAAAATCCTTAAAAAGGGCCTACAAAACACTACTCATTCAGTTTATCTGTAACTTCTCTGACTTCAAGACCTAAGCTTTTTCTCTTGCTTATTCTATTCCAGTCACACTGTTTCCTTGCTGAATGTTGTTACCTCTGCCTGGAACACTCCTCCCCCCAGGTAGCTACAGAACTTTGCTCAAATCCATTTTCTTGGCAAAGGCTTACCCAATCATTTTATTTAAAATGCAAACCATATCCTCTGGCACCCCCTACTCCATTTCTCTGCTTTATTCCTCTATAACCCACTTACCACCATCTACAATATTACATATTTGTTTATTTTCTGTCTTTTCCTCTAAAATTTAAGTATCAGGAGGGCAGTGATTGTTTTGATCACCAGATAGAAGAAAGAAAGCAATCATCAAAATAGGATGCCTAAAACTAGGATTACTCATGGGCTGCAGCAATTATTAATGACAAGGCAAGGAGCATGACAAAGGAAGTGAATGTCTAAAGGTAGGTGGAGGACAGATATTATTTATAGGAGTGGAGAGGAAGGACTTAAAAGTCACTGGTATTAGAAAGATCATCTTCACTCATAAAACTTTCAGAAAATAAGATGGTAGTAGCATTGGAGGGAATGATAGTGAGCCAGGAGCTAAAATCTTCAAGAAATGGGAGAAAGTGACCTATAGATTAACTGATAAAAGTAATCAAGGAGATAAAGTCTAATGACATAAGATGCACGCGGGGCAGTTTTGAGTTGGTTAAAACAAGAAGCCTAAAAAGAGCAATGGGGATACAGGATGTCATCTATCCCATTTCCAGGCCTATTTATATGAATAATGTTGGAAAGCAACCAACCATCACACAGAAGGACTATAGGAAAAGCTGTATCATCAGGAAAAGACCCAGCTTTCAATTCAAGCAAAAAGGGGAAAGAGCTTTCAGAAAATCAGTTGAAGATACAGGAGATTTTCTGATGACTAACCATGAATTCCAGAGGGCTCAGTGAAAGGCAGTTGGGAAGGCATAGACTACAGGCTCAGAAAAGGGGTTTGTGAAAGAATATGTAGATTAGAATTGGGTAGACAAAGGATCACCTGGTCATCTTGTGATAATTAAAAGAGATAAGATAATTAGATCAGTGCCAGTGTTCTCAATGCAGATGGGGCTTCGGGAGGGGCTGGTTGGTATTGGTGGTGGTAAACTGTTAGTTTATATGAGGAAATAAAGGAAAAACAGGCTTCTTACCAGAAATATCCAGGGTTTAGGGGTACACACTTGAGTCTTGTTCACAAACGTATCAAGTTCCACAGAGGAACAGTTTTACTCTGAGTAGTCAGAAGGCATCTAGGCTCCCTAGTGACTCCACCCAACAAGGGGCCAAGTAAGGGGTGGCCTTACCTCAAGCATAGAGGGTTCCTTTCCTATTTTAGCCAATGTAGATCAATGAAGAGACTGCCTGACTCCAAAAACACAGAGCTCATCTTGACCCCTCCCAAAATGCCAACAGAGAGCTGAGTTTACTTTGAGCCTGTAAGCACCCAGTGAACTCCAAGCTATTATTTAATAATCATCACAAGTCACACACATTTTTGAAATTCTAAAGGTTAAAGACAACTGCTGCTCAATTAAAAATATAAAACTGCTTCCCTACTGGGACTTCCAATTTAAGCAATCCAGTCATTATCCAGTACTTTGTCTATAAAAGCACAAAAGAATGATCCTTTTTTTTACCACCCAATATACCTCATTTTTGGCTTCTCTTGTGGTTCAGCTGGTAAAGAATCTGCCTGTAATGTGGGAGACCTGGGTTCAATCCCTGGGTTGGGAAGATCCCCTGAAGAAGGGAAAGGCTACCTACTCCAGTATTCTGGCCTGGAGAATTCCATGGACTGTATAGTCCACGGGGTTGCAAAGAGTTGGACATGACTGAGCGATTTTCACTTTCACTTTTATACCTCATTTGAATGCAAAGCTACCTTTTTGAATTCTTAAGCTAGTTCACATTAGATATGAGGGTACTTATTTTCACTTTGAAAACACTAGATAATTCTGATAATTTTCCAACTCTGTTACAAATCCTATAAACACAATCACATCACTGAACAGACAGAAAGATCAAATATTTACCCGAAGGTCAGGACTGTAGTGGAAAGAAGAAATTGTTCCTATTGGCTTAACATGAAACTTTGGTAAGAACATACATTTCTACCTATGATAAAATTTGGTAAGAATATATATTTCTACCTAGGATAAAGGGTTTTATTGGATTATTGCAATAATCTACAGTTCAAATTAGGTTCAAAATATGTCCAGAGATGGACATAAATATACTTTAGAAATTTCTTTCTTTAGGATGCCATTATTTCTTATAGTTAATTAAAACACTTATTTTATTACTTAAAAAAAAGCATTATGAATTCACAATAAGCTAAGGGGCATGTTGGACATGATCTAAGAAATAGAAAAGTAATTCTGGTTTTTGTACAATTCCCTATTTAATCTTACTGTCTGCTAAATTGTGTATTTTAAAATTTTTAAAAATATAATAGCTTAAAAGGCTTCTGAGAACTGAGAATGTATAACTCCTCAGCCAATTTTTATGGAGACAATATGCCTAACTGAATTCTGTGTGTACATGTGTGTGTGTTCAGTCGTGTCTCTTTGCAATCCTTTGTACTGTAGCCCACCAGGCTCCTCTGTTCACAGATTTTTTCAAGCAAGAATACTAGAGTGAGTTGTCATGCCCTCCTCCAGGGGATTTTCCCAACCCAGGTATCGAATGCACATCTCCTATTTTGCAGACAGATTATTTACTGGCTGAGCCACTGGAAAAGCCAAATTGAGTTCTCTAAGACTGTTTAAAGTAAGAGATGGGGACTTCCCTGGTGGTCTGGTGGTTAAGACTTTGCCTTCCAATGCAGGGAGTACAGGTTTGCTCCCTGGTCAGGGCACTAAGATCCTTGAGGCCTCACTCACATCCATAAAAACAAAAACATAGAAGCAATATTGTAACAAATGCAGTAAGGACTTTCAAAATGGTGCACATCAAAAAAATCTTTTAAAAAATAAAAAATAAAGTGATGTTGACAATCAACCAACAAATATTTACTGATCAGGTACTATAAACAAGGTATCTTCTGAGAGAGATGCAGTCAAAGAGTTTAAGATAGCACCTACTTCAAGAAGTACATCATGTCGCTGGGGCACTGAGAGGTGATTAGGACAAACACACCAAATCAAAGACCAAGACAAGTCAGCAGATGCTAAGTTTCAAATGACAGGCCCAGAGAGGAACTGCTTTATTTGATGAATGGAAGCAAGACTACTAAGGGCTGAGGTGGTCAGAGAAGACTTCTGGACCAGATGAAACCAGTGGAATCTGGAAGAATAGTTAAGATTCAGAGAAACAAAGGGGAGGGTAATAGTAGTTAAGAGGTGAAGAGCCATGAGAAAAATCAAGGGCTGTCAATATGTTTGGCATTCATGAGGCACAGTGAAAATATGACTGCGGCGAATTCTAGTAATTCAGATATTAAAAATCTTAACTAAGAACAACTTTGCAAATGATGCTTTCGTATGTAAATGTTCAAGGTGACATTTACAAAAAACAATTCAAGTCTAAAGTCAGTAGCTTTCATAAACCAAAATCAATAAATTTAGAATACCTTCAATATGCTTTCAACTGGGTCCTGTAATTTGTGAATGTTAAAAGGATCTTTTGTTTCTGGGAGTTTATTACTTGATGTTGAGTTAGTCTGAAATTAAAATTTTCATTACTTCATTCTGCTTATTAGCACCCATTTATATTAATCTGTAACATGTGCTATATTTAAAAGTTAACTATGTTTCTAAATTCCAATTTAAGCTACATTGGCCTTTCTGCAGGATCCTGAAGAAGGAACATTTGTCTCTAACTCAAACTCCCCATCTGTAAAACAAAGGAATTCGAACAGATCTGTGGTTTTTAAACCATTTTTTTAAATCAGTAGAATAAAAAATAGTAACTTATTCATATGTTATTATTAGGACATGGGTATGCCTGTGGCTAATTCATGCTGATATATGGCAGATGCCAACACAATATAGTAAAGTAATTATCCTCCAATAAAAAAAGAAAAAAATAATAGCTTATTCAAAGACATAATAGAGAAGACAGACTAAAGTCTATCTGTTCTACCTGTACCATGGGCAGGGGATCTAAAGCTGTCTCTGTTACTCTTTTTCTTTACCCCTACAGTGGCCCTAAGACAATTTGTCAGAACCACAGGGTTCCAGGGAACACAATTTGAAAACCACAGAGTCCTAGATGCTCTCTAAGGGCCCCTATGGTTCTAAGTTTCTCCCATTCTAAGGAAATACCTTCAAAAGATTGTCAATACATATTAATATGTGGTTTACATTTTAATAACAATCTTTGGACTAAATGCTATCTCCCAAATCTACAAACATTTTGGCAAAATTCATTATGTGTATGGATTGTCATATTTCCTCAGAAATTGCATAAAGGAAGGACTGCACAGGACAGAAAGTCAGTATTTGACACTGCTCACTGGAGAAGGCAATGGCCCCCCACTCCAGTGCCCTTGCCTGGAAAATCCCATGGACGGAGGAGCCTGGAAGGCTGCAGTCCATGGGGTCGCTGAGGGTCGGACACAACTGAGCGACTTCACTTTCACTTTTCACTTTCATGCATTGGGGAAGGAAATGGCAACCCACTCCAGTGTTCTTGCCTGGAGAATCCCAGGGACGGGGGAGCCTGGTGGGCTGCCATCTATGGGGTCGCACAGAGTCAGACACGACTGAAGTGACTTAGCAGCAACCTTCCCTTTTGGCATCTTTGGACCTGACAGCCCAGAGCACACTGCTTCTCACCCCTCATCTCATCACAACAGAGGTGGTTCGCTAGAGCCTATCTACCCTAGAGAAAACAAGTCATTCCCCATAACTCTCTTTTATCCCCAGATATCCTTGTCCTAGATCATAGTTCCTGTAGGAACTACTGTCTGATTGCTGATAATTAACTTTGCTTGAACACTGCCTGCTAATATGACAGTGGATGTTGTTGATTAATGAATGCCTTGCTCCATCCAACTACTATATTTACAGACTAAATATAACATTGCCATTGTGAGGATTTGGGGAACTACTGTTAGTAGAGGAGATGATTTTAGAGAGGTAGGTCAATAACCCTCAAATCACAATGGGATTCTTGAAACCCTGATGCTGGCAAAGATTGAGGGCAGGAAGATAAGAAGGCAGCAGAGGCTGAGATGGTTGAATGGCATCACGGACTCAATGGACATGAGTTTATGCAAACTCTGGTAGATAATGAAGGATGGGGAAGCCAGGTGTGCTGCAGTTCATGGGGTCGTAAAGAGTTGGGCATGACTGAGCAATGGAACAAATCACAATATGTTGATGATGATCTGCTTTTCTTATGCATAGAGGATCCTGTTTACTAATTTAAATGACTGGACCTTCTAGCAAAACTTATGATGTCTTATTTTTGTATCAGTTGATTTTATTGTTCATATATATTTATGAACACCATTATCCATAATAGCTTTCACTTATTTTTTATCAAGAACTTGATACTACCTCCCTCTGTTACTAGTTCAAACAGCTAATTTTCCATCAGAAAATCTATCTAATGAGGAAATAAAGCCTGGGGTATAGAAAAGAGCACAGAATTTCCCAATCAGGTACTGGATGCCAAAATGGTTTATAATGAGGAATCTGAAACATTGTATCAGATTACAAAGTCTTCTGAAATTTTCATCTGGTATGGACTAAAGTTAAGAATTGTCATTCCCTCTACACAGAATTTAAATGAGACTGAATGAAGGTGGTCCAGAGGAATCCTGGCTATCAAAGGAACTCATCTTGAAGCCTCATTTTGGGTGGGACCAACATACACCTAGATGTTGATACACCTGAGATAATTTTAACTATAGGAATTCCCATTCCCTCCTAGTCCACACTCTTTCTTGGAGATAGCTTTAATGCTTAAACATTTTTTCATCAAACCTTGCACATTTACACATGCAAAGTACATATTTTCCCTACCAAAATCATTCTTTTGGGAGCTTACCACTATATTACTCTATTATTTGATATGCAAATGTTCTAGGTTATTGGTTATCTTAGAATAGTTTCTTTCAAAACTTGACAAAGAGGTCATCTATATGAAGAAATTCACTTATCAAACTATCACACTGAGAAGTATTGTGTGATTTCACAAAAACCATAATATAGCAAAAACAATATAACAGCTGCCCTGACATGAAGGGCAGATTCTGAAAGAGAACCAGACACAAAGCTCAGTGGTGACCTGAGAAACTATTTCAAAACCAAGCCCAAGGAAACATGGCTTTGTGTTGATGAGTATCACAAGCACCTCAGGTACCACTAATTTTGAAATTACGGCCACCTCCCATTGAAGTGCTTTCTTGGAAATAATGAGGTATTGATATACGTTTTTTAATCATGCTGCATTTGAAAACTCCACCAAAATATCCTTCCTCGCAAAGAATAATGACAGAAAAATCTGTTTAGAAGTTTTGTTTTATATTCAATTTCATACCAAATGAATTTATGCAGACAGAAATGAAGTATAAGAGATGTGTCAGAAGTAGAGGATTCAAATGTTATTGCTTAAATGGAAGAAGGATGGAAAGAGAGAGACAGACATATGGACAGGTGTTAGACCACTCTCATGGTTTAGGGTTTTGAATATGGAACAAATAAATCTTGTCAATGAGTTGCTAGCATTCCTCCAGAATGGCCCTGTGGATCAACCTCATTGCTAGTGATCTGGGCAAACTGCTATATGTATTCTGCCACTGTTGCATAACATATGTACATGAATGAAGAAAAGCTTTCTAAAATAGCAAACTTCCAAGTAAGTCCCCTTACTTACTAATAATAATAACTAAGAATGCTGTCACATGACAAATCTGACAGGTTCATCAAAGCAAAGATGGTTTTCCAAGAACACACACACAGGCATTTAACGAATCTCAGGTACTAAATAATCAGCCTGACATTCTATCATTTATGGGACTAGAAACAGAAAAGAGAACTGAGATGATCCAACTAATATAAAAGAGATTCAGATAAACAGGAAGCAATCCTCAGAAGTAGCTAGTAATTTTGCAAAGATTCCTATTGTATTTTTTAAGAAGGATATGATAGATTCTCCTATTTAGTAGGAGAAACTACTTCAATAGAAGAGAATAAAGATACCAAGGAGAGGAAAGTTGCTCTTGAACAAACAAATGGGACAGTGTTCATTTCAAGAAAGGAAAACTTGAAGGGATGGCTCTCTGGTGCCTCTGATCATACCTGGTTCCCCTACTTATGATCCCCTCTACTCTGATCTCAGCTTATCCACAGGGACTTCCTCAAGGTCTACCTCCTCCACAATTCACTCACTCTAACTCACAGTGGTAAAAGTTTACTACAAACTGCTACTGAAGTAGAGAAATAATGTGCAACATTTTATTGAGTTGGTCTGTCTCCAGTGTGATTTTTGCCTCTCTGTTCAAATATACTGCACAGTCCTTGAGGACAAGAACAATTTCTTATATATTAATAAGTCTAGCAGTACAGTTTGGTAAAACCCAATAAATAGTTCTTAACTGATTGACAAAGGGTAACTCACTAGTCCACCTTAAGATGTATGCTCAACTTCTACAAGTTGGAAAGCATTAAAAGCCAAAATAAGAATAATGCTGAAATTAGCTTGTAATTAGAATATGGGGTCTTACTGCCAGGAGTAATAGCAAGAGGTTATTTGGTCTAGCCTCCTGTCTTCAGACAGATGGATATTTAGCCAAATTTGTTCTCTTATTAAAGAGCTCAGAGACAGAAGCATCCAATTCTTACTTGAAATGTCTATTCCAATATTTCCCCCCATGTTAAAAATTCCTAATTTTTCTAAATGAAATAGCTTCCATTTACACATACTAACAAACACACAGTGATTATTTCTTCCTTCATTTAAATGGACTGATCCAGTTTGGTATCAAGTAACCTTGCTGAGAACTGGTTTATGCTGATCACCAATTCAGAAAAGAACAATCTTAAACCCTTCTCTTTATGCTCAGCCTCCAGTCCTCAGTAGTTTTGGTCAAGCACCGAACACATCCACAAAGAAACTGGAATTCACAATAAATCCTCTCCATCTCAGTACAGGTTGACCTGTCAAAGTTCAACAATGTGTTAACATGAAATCTCAGTAACTTACAACTCAGGTCATAAGAATGCTTTTTAATCCCTTTTAAACTTGAGCCCTGCTAAAATCAGGCCAGAGTGGTACAGTCCACCCTGGCTCCTCAGGACGGACTCTAAGGCTAGGGGAATTTTAGCATAATATCTCAATAGATGCTAAATCATAAGTGGAAGGCCTTTAACCTCCATGGTCCCAACAGACATAGTTTATAAAAGCACTTTGTGAAGCAAAAACGTCTACACGTCTCCTGGTTTGGAGAATTCCTTTCAGCATGGCTCCTCACTTACATACACAAAGAGGAACAAAACACTGTCTTTGGTCTTCCCTTTCAAAGTATTACAAAATACTTAGAATTTCTCTTTGCAAAGAAGCATTTTCCAACCCCAATGCTTGACATAAGATGAATGAATAATACATATGCAAATAAGTTACCTTTCCTTTTCAGTTAATTTCACTGAATACATATTTACCAAGATTCTACTTACATACCCAGCACTTCTGTTAGGCACATGGGGAATCAAAAGAGGATAATGCCTTTAACAATAAGATGCTGCCTACATGGTTAGGGAGATGAGACTTGTGCAAAATAATTATAGAATGAATATATTCCTAAAATCTAGGTATAAGGTGAGAATCTCCTATTTCTTAACTAAACATGTAGGCATTATTTTCAAATGTGCTACCATGCCGTCTTTGAGAAAACTATCAACATCTCATATTTAATTGTATTCATGAACTCAATTGCATCCTGAATTTGAAGGATAAGAAAATACAGCCAAAAGAGCATAATACCTATAGGAATACACCTTTTAAGATGTATTCCACAACTGCAGTCACTTCAGATATAACAGCATCCCTGTATCATGCACAAAGTTATGTTTTTAAAACCTTCCTTAAAGCCATCAATATGACCCAGGCTATATAACTGTATCAAAATGGTCATCCTCTTAATAATAAGAGAAATATCAATGAAAACATATGCTGCTTTTGCTCATGAAATTGTCAAAAATATTTTAAAATTATGTTATGGATTAGAAGAGGGAAAATGTAGGGAAGTTTCCTTAATCACTAACAGTTTGAACATAAGATGTTATAATCCTCCTGGAGAGTAATTTTTAAATAAGTAACACAAACATTTACTAAATGTACATATTCTGCTAGCCATTTCACAGCATTTAATTCAGCAATGCTATTGTGGAAGACAATATTTGGTTTTCCACTACTTTTAAAGCAAATGGGAGCACCACCTTTCCCCACCTCTTTGAGGTTAAATGTCTCCACATGATTAGTTCTGGCCAGTGAACCATGAGCACCTCTGTTTCATTTCTATGCAAAAGTACTTAAGAGCCAGTAAGCAATTTACAATATTCTCATTCCCTACCAAGGTATTCATGAGAGCGCATGGTGAGAGGGTGTCAGAAAATGAAGGAATCTCAGTAAATTGGGGTCTCTATTTAATAATCAGAACTCTCCTGTTAACCTTTAATGTAGATGTAATCTAAGCAAGAAATAAACCATTGTTCTTTTAAGCTAGAGAGATTTTCAAGTGTTTGTTATCACAACATAACCAATCCTATCTTAACTGATAGAGTAGTTTGTCCTAAAAAATATGTATAAAGGTACATAAACAAAATTTTTAAATAATGCTAGAAATCTGGAAGCAATTGAAAAGCCCCATAAAATAGAATCTTTAAATTACATATAATTAATACTATGTAACCATTTAAAATGAGATTGTATACATATATCAGGTTGGCCAAAAAGTTCATCTGTGTTTTTCTATAACATCCAACCAAAAACCTGAATGACCCAATGTTTATTGACAAGGAAAGATATTCTTGATGTAACACTGAGTGAAAAAAGTAGGTTATAAAGACATGCACAGTTTGATTTACACATATACACACTCTATGTACACATATCAAAATGTTAATATTCTCTGATGAACTTCCAGTGATTTTTCTTCCTATTTCTGCTCGTCTGAGCTCTTTAACTGTACATGCATTACTTATGTAATAAGAAAAACAGTAATTTTTAAATTGAGCCAGGATGTAAGTCTCAGCTATACAAGATGATAAACCCTGGAGACTTACTATACAACATATTGACTATAGTTAACAACATTGTCTTATATACTGAAAAATTTGCTAAAAGGGTAGATTTTAGGTGTTCTTATCACAAAAAAAACTTATTAATAGAAGGCAAGAGGATACTTTTGGAGGTGATGGAGAGGCTCATGGATAGATTACAGTGATGGTTTCATGAGTGTAGACTTATCTCCAAATTCATCAAGTCATACACACTAATTATGTATAGTCATGAACATGTATGTACAATTATGTATAGCTTTTGTATGCCAAAAATGAAAAAAATAAACAATCCCCTCAAAAAAATTAGCCAGGTCACTGATTATTTAAAGTCCTCATTGAGGTAGATTCATTTCAGGAAACTAAGGTTTTCTTCACCCCTATGACTAGGAAATAAACAAGATTTCCATTTTGTTTAAACAAAGGTAAAAAGAAAATTTTTAAAGCCACCTCAGATAACATGAATCTTCAGCATAAAATGGATGTCTGATTTATTTCCTTTCATTTTCCTAGCAGATGGGCAGCTGTTCTTGTACTCACAAACCTACTGTTACAAGCAGGATATTCAAGCCAAGACCCTGAGGGGTGATTTTTAATCATTCATGTTGAGCTCTAGGGAAGAAAGGAGACTATTGTTATGCAACTCACGGAAGTGCTCAACCTTCTCTTTTCAACTTCATTTTGGTTCTCCTACTTCAAGTTTCACATACTAGCTACATTTTGAAAGGTGATTCTAATATATGCCTTCTAAAAAGCATAAACATTCCTTTTACTTAAGAGAGCTATAACACTAAATGCTTGTATCTGGATGACAATTACACTTTTACACTTCCATCAGGAAGCTTCCACATGCTTCTTATCCTCATCCATCAGAGGGAAGACAGAATAAAAAAAAAAAAAGACAATCACAGAAAACTAGCCAAACTGATCACATGGATCACAGCCTTGTCTAACTCAATGAAACCATAAGCCATGCTGTGTAGGGCCACACAATATGAACAGGTCACTGTGGAGAGTTCTGACAAAATGTGGTCCACTGGAGAAAGGAATGGCCAGCCACTTGAGCATGCTTGACTTGAGAACCCCATGAACAATTGTTGTTCTTCAGTCACTCAGTCATGTCTGACTCTTTCCAACCCCATGGACTGCAGCATGCCAGGCTCCCCTGTCCTTCTCCATCTCCTAGAGCTTGCTCAAACTCATGTCCATTGACAGTGATGCCATCCAAACATTGTGTCCTCTGTTGCCCCCTTCTCCTCCTACCTTCAATCTTTCCCAGCATCAGGGTCTTTTCTAATGAGTCAGAGCATCACATCAGATGACCAAACAAAGTACTGGAGCTTCAACCTCAGTATCTGTCCTGAATTTCAGTGAATATTCAGGGTTGATTTCCTTTAGGACTGACTGGTTTGATCTCCTTGTGGTCCAAGGACTCTCAAGAGTCTTCTTCACCACCACAGTAAAAAGGATCAATTCTTCAGTGCTCAGCCTTCTTTATGGTCCAAATCTCACATCCGTACATAACTACCGGTAAAACCAAAACTTTGACTATACAGACCTTTGTTGTCAAAGTAATGTCTCTGCTTTTTAGTGCATTTTCTTGATTTCTCATAGCTTTTCTTCCAAGAAACAAGCATCTTTTAATTTTATGGCTGTAGTCACCATTTGCAGTGATTTTGGAGGCCAAGAAAGTAAACTCTTTCATTGTTTCCTCATCTATTTGCCATGAAGTAATAGGACAGGATGTCATGATCTTAGTTTTATGAATGCTGAGTGTTAAGCCAGCTTTTTCACTCTGCTCTTTCAGTTTCATCAACAGGCTCATTAGTTCCTCTTCACTTTCTACAATAAGGGTGGTGTCATCTGCATATCTGAGGTTATTGATAATTCTCCCTGCAATCTTGATTCCAGCTTGTGCTTCATCCAGTACATTTCATATGATGACTAAGCAAGGTGACAATGTACAGACTTGATGTACTCCCTTCCCAATTTTGAACCAGTCCATTATCCCATGTCCAGTTTTAACTATTGATTCTTGACCTGCATACAGGTTTCTCAGGAGGCAGGTAAAGTGGTCTGGTATTCCCATCTCTTGAAGAGTTTTCCACAGTTTGCTGTGATCCACACAGTCACAGGCTTTAGCGTAGTCAATGAAGCAGAAGTAGATGTTTTTCTGGAATTCTCTTGCTTTTTCTATGATCCAACAGATGTTGGTAATTTTATCTCTAGATCTCCTGCCTTTTCTAAAAAAATTATGAAAAGGCAAAAAGATATGACACTGAAAGATGAATTACCCAGGTCAGTAGGTGCCCAATATGCTACTGGAGAAAAACAAAGAAATAGCTCCAGAAGGAATGAAGAGGCTGAGCCAAAGTGGAAACAATGCCCAGTTTGTGGATGTGTCTGTGGTGAAAGTAAAGTCTGATGCTGTAAAGAATAATATTGCTTAGGAACCTGGAAGATTAGGTCCATGAATCAAGGTAAACTGAATGTGGTCAAACAGGAGATGGCAAAAGTAAACACTGACATTTTAGGAATGAATGAACTAAAATGGACGGGTTGGGAGATTTAACTCAGAAGGCCATTATATCTACTACTGTGGGCAAGAATCCCTTAAAAGAAATGGAGTAACCCTTATAGTCAACAAAAGAGTCCAAAATGCAGTACTTGGGTGCAATCTCAAAAATGACAGAATGATCTCAGTTCATTTCCAAGGCAAACCATTCAATAGCACAGTAATCCAAGTCTAAGCCCCAACCACCAATGCCGAAGAAGCTGAAGTTCAATGGTTCTATGAAGACATACAAGATCTTCTAAAACTAACACCCAGAAAAGATGTCCTTTTCATCGTACGGGACTAGAATGCAAAAGCAGGAAGTCAAGAGACAGACAGACAAGTTTGGCCTTGGAGCACAAAATGAAGCAGGGCAAAGGCTAACAGAGTTTTGCCAAGAAAATGCACTGGTCATAGCAAACACCCTCTTCCAACAACACAAGAGAAGACTCTACACATGGACATCACCAGATGGTCAGTACCAAAATCAGACTGATTAAATTCTTTGCAGCCAAAGATGGAGAAGCTCTGTGCAGTCAGCAAAAACAAGATTAGGATCTGACTATGGCTCAGATAATGAACTCCTTATGGCAAAATTCAGACTCAAATTGAAGAAAGTAGGGAAAACCACCGGGACATTCAGGTATGACCTAAATCAAATCATTTATGATCATGCAGTGGAAGTGACAAATAGATTGAAGGGATTAGATCTGATAGAGTGCCTGGAAAACTATGGAGGGAGGTTCGAAATATTGTATAGGAGGCAGTGATCAAAACCATCCCCAAGAAAAACAAATGCAAAAAGGCAAAGTGGTTGTCTGAGGAGATCTTACAGAGAGCTGAGAAAAGACAAAAAGCGAAAGGCAAAGGAGAAAAGGAAAGCTACACCCATCTGAATGCACAGTTCCATAGAATAGCAAGGAGAGATATGAAAGCCTTCCTAAGTGAATAAAACAAAAATGGAGAGGAAAACAATAGAACAGGAAAGACTATAAAGATCTCTTCAATGAAATGGTGACAGACTTTATTTTCTTGGGCTCTAAAATCACTGCAGATGGTGACTGCAGCCATGAAATTAAAAGATGCTTGCTCCTTGGAAGAAAAGCTATGACAAACCTAGACAGCATATTAAAAAGCAGAGACATTATGCTGCTGACAAAGGTCCATCTAGTCAAAGCTATGGTTTTTCCAGTAGTCACGGATGTAAGACTTGGACCATAAAGAAGGCTAAGCACCAAAGAATTGATGCTTTTGAATTTGGGTGTTGGAGAAGACTCCTGAGAGTCCCTTAGACTGCAACCAGTCAATCCGAAAGGAAATCATTCCTGAATATTCATTGGAAGGGCTGAATCTGAAGCTCCAATACTTTGGCCTCCTGATGTGAAGAGCCAACTCATTAGAAAAGACCCTGATGCTGGGAAAGATTGAGGCAGGAGAAGAAAGAGTTGACAAAGGACTAGATGGCTGGATGGCATCACTGAGTCAATGGGCATGAGTCTGAGCAAGCTCCAGGAGATGGTGAAGGACAGGGATGCCGGGCATGCTGTAGTCCATGAGGTAAGAAAGAGTCGGACACAACTGAGCAACTGAACAACAACAACACAATCATAAATGCTTCATTACTGATTCTCATGGGGACAAGATGGGGGAGGAGGCTTACATGTCAAAAAAAGGATGTGTTATGAGTTGATGTGTACTCCCGGGGCAATGTGATTGATGCTTTTATTTACCCCCAATCTCCAAAAGAAAACTAGAAATGCCAAGAAATTGATACACTATAAAGAAGTTTCAAGACTGAATGTCTAAAGGGTCATATTTGAGAATATTCGGTTTTAACCAGAAAATCACGTAAACTTCCCACATTTAATCATGTGTGCTGTTGCTCAGATAACTGAGGTTAAAAGGGGAAACCATTACAGTCATTTATTCAACAAGCATTTATTGAGTATCCACTATGTGGCTGGATTGCCACGACATAATGGTCAACTGAAGTAGACAGGATCCCTGCCCTCCTGAGACTTAAAGGAGATAATACAAGCTGATAATAGCTAGGATCCAAAATATCAACAAAGTGGAATGGGTCTTTAGTTTTGAATAAAGGTTGAAGGAAAGAGAATAAACAAAGATAGGTATGGTATCTATATTATGGAGCTTATGGTCTATGGAGCCAATCTGAAAGGCAGATATAATCAAGTATTTTTAATGGAGGCACACAGGATGCTATGGAGATTGTATAAACATGGGACAAGCAAAATATGAAGGGAATCAAGGATGGCTTCCAGAAGGAAAGTAGTAGAGTTTCACCTCTAAGAATGAGTTATGTAAGAAAGATGAGAAATGAGTTTTACAACACAGATTACTACATGGAAACGTCCTGAGATAAGAGAGAACATTTCATGTTTGGGAAACAGAGAAGACGATTGTGGCTGGAGTATAACAAGTGAGAGAGAAAGTGTCAGGAGGTGAGATTAGAGGGTAGGCAAGGACAAAAACTTTTTAAATTGAGATATAATTAAAATACTATAAAGTTTAATGTATACCATTCACTGCGTTTTTTTAAATATTCACAAAGTTATAAACCAGCAAACTATCTAATATCAGAACATTTTCATCACCCCTAAAAAAGTTAATTCATATATCAGGACCTGAAATAGGAGGGAAGGGGGCAGGGCACAACATTCAAAAGAATGACATGCATATAGGACATAACAAAAACTGGTGAGAACCAACTAGATCCAAGATTGCAGATCTAATTCCAGTGGACCTTAAGTAGGCCTCCATTTTATGCTCATTTTAATACATCAGCATGTGAAGTGACATACAGGTGCCATGACAGTTCTGAGGCTAATCATAAAAGGCCAAAAAGTGGGGCTGGACCAATTCCTGGGAATCCCTGTCCCTTCCCCAAAACAGTTGGAATACAGTTCTCACTCATTAGCCTATGAAATTACTCAGCCAATAAAAACTAACTACCCCATATTTGGAGTCTCTCAACTTCTGATATGGACCCTATTCTGTCTGTAGAGTGTCAAGGCCATTCTTGCCTTTTAAGAGGGACTGCATTCTCTCTATAGAATGTGTATCTCTCTAAACCATTTCTTACCTGTCAATTTGTCTTTCATTGAACTCCTGTGACGAGACAAAGAAACCAAACTTTATTAAGTCCTGAGACCAGGTGTATGATTTCAATAAAAAGACTGTGGGTTCAAGTCTCAATTTGAGTTGCATGGTTTCAGACCCACAAAATGGAGGCCTCAGTCAACAGCCTGGCTCATATCACAAATTTGAACCTAAGTTGATGCTGGGAGGGATTAGGGGCAGGAGGAGAAGGTGACGACAGAGGATGAGATGGCTGGATGGCATCACTGACTCGATGGATGTGAGTCTGAGTGAACTCCGGGAGTTGGTGATGGACAGGGAGGCCTGGTGTGCTGCGATTCATGGGGTCGCAAAGAGTCAGACACGACTGAGCGACTGAACTGAACTGAACTGAAGCCTACACTTATAGGAAATATTTGTCAGGGAAATCTAACATACACCAATTATAATACTCCAACTCAGAGTTGAACCATAAAGAAAGCTGAGCGCCGAAGAATTGATGATTTCGAACTGTGGTGCTGGAGTAGACCCTTGAGAGTCCCTTGGACTGCAAAGAGATCAGACAGGTCAGTCCTAAAGGAAATTATTCCTGAATATTCATTGGAAGGACCGATGCTGAAGCTGAAGCTCTAATACTTTGGCCACTTGATGCAAAGAGGTGACTCATTGGAAAAGACCCTGATTCTAGGAAAGACTGAAGGCAAAAGAAGGGGGTGGCAAAGGATGAGATGGTTGGATGGAATCATCAACTCAACGGACATGAGTTTGAGCAAACTCCAGGAGATAGTGAAGGACAGAGAAGCCTGGCATGCTGCAGTCCATGGGGTTGGAAAGAGTTGGACATGGCTTAGCAACTGAATAACAACAAACACTCAGCTTTAGTGAGTTAAAGCTTACCCTAGAAAACAGGACAAGTTAGTCTCATAAGGAAATCCCCAGCCTCCTGGCAAATCATGCCCTTTTTCATGTTGCCTCTTTTAACTTTCCATAAAATTCACTCTTGCCCAAAATTCCTTGGGAAGAGTGCTCCACTACTTGTTAGGTACTCCTCTGTGAATGAAAAATATTGCCTGCCATACCAGTAAACAAAGGATGTTGCCACCATCAAGACATCACATTACAGCCTCCCCCACAGCGAGCCCTGAGGGAACTCAGGATGAAACAGGATGCCCAGCACCTAGCAGTCAAGCGCTGTAGCCACCCCCGACAATGAAGCACTGAGAGGAGACTCACATAGGATACTAGCCCCACACAGCTGAGCTGCCTATCACAGAAATGATTTCAAGTAGCCCAGACTTTGCAACTTCCCATGCATAAAAGCATTCAAATTGTTAACTTGAGATACCTAGTTTTCTTTAATTAAGAATAATCTTTCGATGTTACGACT